>NW_009192055.1:10283-29023 GCF_000690835.1 Fulmarus glacialis
CCCCCCCCCCCCGTCCCCCCCCGCGCCCGCCGCTGCCTTTTGTAGTGCCAGAGCGGGGCGGGTCGGGCTGGGACACCCCCGGAAACCGCCCGGCTCCGCCCGGGGCCAGCGGCGTCGCAGGGAAGGTCTGGAAGCACCAAGCGTGACCGCAGGGTTATAAAACTGATTTCCTCCCGTAACGTGATCTGTTGTGGGGGTGCGTTTCCATAGGTGGGGAGGTTTTCGTACTGGGCTCTCTTACGTGTGAATATGAGGTCTTGCAGGCCAGAAGTGCTCCTGCAAAACGAGCTATCGTACCTTTTGTGCGTTTTAACTAGGGGGAAAAAAACACCAGGAGATTTTCTGAGGGTTTGTAGTGCTGCCTTGAAAGATGCGCTCTTTGTTTGCAGCTAGTTCGATTCGGGGTGCCAACAGAAGGGGAGTCAACAGATTGCACAAGGTGTAGAGCTCTGTCATCTGCTCCGCTTTTTCCACTGTTGGTATTTTTTTCCACTTTTTTGTAACTGCCAGTGACTGGAAGTCTTGCGGCAGCCCAGAGGCTTCCCTGCCCAGTCCTGGGGGGCTGGAAAACCCCAAGGTTGTTTGTGCTCCCTTTCTAGTCTTACCAGGCACTTTCCTGCCCTGGCAGGTTCTGGGAATTGCCCCGAAGTCATCCATTCTTCAGACAGATCCGAACTTGCTTTAGTAGAAGAAACAGGAAATTAAGAGCATTTTGGACATGTCAGGAGAGATTCTTGCTCCTGCTTTCAACGTGGGGTGACCCCCTGTAGAACAGCCATTTCTCCCCGACGATCCTTCCTTCCTGCATCTAAATACAGCTGCGCTGCTCTTGAAACTCAGCCTGTGGTTCCCTCTTTGGGAAGATGCAGCAGCTATATTCTAGCACAGGGCCCATCAAACCGCGTCTCTTCGGCTGGCTGTGAGACTAAAACACGATTGGAAGTGACAAAGTGAAAAAGAGTATTTTTTGGTACAAGAGTGGTTATTCTACCGACACGCTGTGCTGGCATTATTCTAACATTTGTTTCATCCAGCACGCGTTCTGTGTATTCATTTATTCTCCTTTCTTTTTGAAGGCAACCTCTTATTTTGGGGATTGCGGAGGAAGAGCAGCACGCGAGAAAAGACTGTCTGAGTGAGTAGGGAAGGTACACACAACGCGGCTGAGAGCAGAACCAAGGCAGGGTCGTGGTTCCCCACAAAGACTCAATAAAGAGATTTCATTCCTGAAACAGGTCGTCTTCCACTTGTTCACTGTCTCTCTGCAGGGGATATTTTTTTGTGCTGGAAATGTAATTTAAGGGAGGAGAGCTGAACCTGTGCAAGACCTGCTCAAATCCAGAGAGGATGAGCACCAGCCTTCAGGAGACCAGACCTCAAAGGGGCTTCTTTTATTAAGGCGGGCTTAGATTTGGGTGCTGGATGAAAACTGTAAGTCATATCCATATAGCTATACAAATAAGATATTTATGAGCAGGAAATGCACTTGTCTGCCTCCGCGCAGGGAGAGGGAATAATACCTCACATTTCTTTACCACTTGAGAAAATCTTTCTGAGACTGATCGTCTCATTTCACCCCTTCAGCCAAGTGAAACTTCCCAGGGACTGTCTCACCTTGCACTGAGCCACGGACTCTTCTCAGCCCTGTCTATCAGCTGCGCAGATGTCTTACATAAATATTCTCTCTGCTTTTTGATCTGGTTTTGCAGCTAATTAATAATTTCTGAGTTTAAGTAACGATTAAAAATCAGCTCTAGAATGAATCCCTATTGTCTGAAGTCTAACGGCTGCAATATTCGAGCGATGTCTTTGAGTGGAAATGCAAAGACGTAGCAATAATGATGTGACTCTTATCTTCTGTAGAAAACCCTGATTTCATTTTCTGATATTCAATCAGCAGGTCTCGGCAAGAAGCGAGCGCTTCCATTCTTACACCGGTTTGGGTTGTGTAGGAGGAGCCCGCAAGTCGGTTCTAAGCATTCCTGTGCAGGTGAGTTGGGGGGGTTGTCAAGTGCTTGTTGCTGATGTTTGTTCTTTCTGCGTGGATAAATCCTGTGCTTCGGGACCTAAGCCAGCTCATTCTTTGAACTCTTCTTATAGAAATAAATATCTTATCCTTATCTAAGCGGCATGTTTCACTTTCCCGAATCTACTTTCCTTTGATGTAATTCCCTTTGACTAATTGCAGATGATATCGGTACCATTGTTGCAAATTTGCTGTCTGCCACGCACATTATTTTCCACGTCGCTGATTCTTAAATGAGCACGGAAGCAACTGTACCTCTCAGGCTGAGAAGCAAACCTGCATGATATCTCAGGCATAAATCTAAGCAGAGCAGCACAGAAACCTGCAGCCCTCCAGTGCTGCTTTCTGCTTTCCGCGTACCAGAAGAAGCTTGTTTTTCCCCGTTTTTGGTACTGACGGGTTCCTGCGCCTCAGGGCTTGTCTGGGAGAGGGTCAAAGCAGCAAGTTACTCTCAATTGCACATTTTAGATTCAAATATGTTAGAACATAACTTTATGTTGGAAGTAATTATTTCTAGCAGTATCAACTCGTGGTCTGTCGTGCCCTGTGGGGTTTTTTGCGTGCCTCTTCCCTGCTCCCCTCGCCCCCGCCTCGGTGGTTGTCTCCCAAATCAGCTGTTGGTCGGGGAGAGAGGGCAGAAGAGAAAAGCATGTTCTTTATCTCTGGGTTTGTATGCTGCGGGTAGTTCGGACACAGGGTAGGAACGTCTGTGGGCATGGTGCTTCCTGTGCAAGGGGAAGTAGAGGCTGAGGAATATGGAGAAACGGGTACAGATTTCATGGGTTTGGCAACAGCATAGTTGCTTATAAAACGGTAAAAGTTGGCATTAGCGGCGCACCGAGGTGCTGTGGCTGCTTAGTCAGAGAGGTTGTGCTTCCCCATCGCGGTGGGGACTTCCCTCCTCTGCGGGGAAGCGGAATTCTTTCCATTCTGCAAAATAACTATTCTTATCTAATTACCACAACTGAGGGGGGGTGCAGGAAGGTTTAGCGTGTTGTGGTTTTTCTTGCCTTTAATACGACCTAGCCCGATGGGTGCTGAGGAAGTCTGACGCCGTCCCAACCACTGCCGCCTGTCTGCGTTCTGCAGCGGGGCACCGTGGCGCATACGTCTACCTCAAACCTGGGGCTTGAGCTCTCGCTGCTTGAGAGCTCGGCACGGCACGACGGCTGCGTCTATACTGCCTTTCCTAAGAGCAGCTAAAGAGATACGGGGCAGCCTCGATTCAAAATAAAACAGTTGCAAGGGACTGCACAAATCTAATACTTTCACCTACTGCCAGAGCCTTATGAGAGGATTCAGCCAGCCCATTGCAACGACAGATTAAGTTAGCTAAGGCTGAACACGTTTTTGTTTTTTCTTACTGTACGTTGACTTGGAATACATCTTTGCTGCTCTGGACCTGAGCGAGTGACACCTCTGGCTTAATCCCAGAGCCGGGATGAAGGCAGCTAAGGGGTAACAGCGCAGCTGGAGGAGCTGCTGCTGAAGCTCATCGGAAGCTGGGGAGTAGATAGCGAGGTGGGGAGCCCCTCCTAAAGCTTGGCAGATTGCGCAACAAGTTGCTTGCGTGTGGCCAAAGACAAACTTTGGTCAATGTGGGGCCTAGATTCGTACCAGACGCTTAATGAGAAGATGGGGCCAGTTGAGTGTTCAGGCAAGTAAAAGAACTTTAGGGAAACTAAGTTAAAGATCTAAAGTCAGGAGAACAGTGCTTTTAATGTCTTCTCTTTTCGAAAAGCTACTGGCTAAAGAAAGGATTAAAACTTAAGTAACTTTTTGCTTATTTCTCTAATGCTTCACAAGACGACTGGGGGGAAAAAAATCTGGCTAGAAGACACTCTTCCCCCTTTTTCAGTTTCCTCTGTCACACCGCTAAGCCATGAGAAATAAGGATATGATCAGGAACAATGACTTTGAATTTAAATGCTGTATCATCCTGCTGCTGCTGTTTTGGTTTTCTTCTACTGTCTGAGACAATAAAATGGGTTTTTATATTGCAACAGCGTAGCAGTTCAACTTGGTATTCTGGGTAGACTTCAACTACTCATATGCCACATGGCTGGCAGATTTCCGCCTGACACTGGTTATGAAACTCCTGTAGCTTGCACAATAGCTTTAGAAAAGAGGAAATCTAGTGGGCTTCCTTATGTGATCAACACGCCGACCATACACCGCTGCCACAGACCAAAACGCTGCCCAGCTTTTGCCCCTTCCAGCACACGCGTCGTTACAGACCTCACACAATGCTCTCAAGCTCACCGTGGCGGAACTTAACTGCGAGAGAGCGTTCAGTAAGCTTTCTCAGCTGTAAACGCGCCACGTCTGGCCTCCTTCCACTGGATGCTCAGCGCAGGGCACCTGCTGGCAGGGTGGCTAAAGGACACACGCGTGATCTTGTCTGTGACGGGGAGTAACTCATCCACGAAACAAGCGATCAACATCACAGCTGGTAAAAGCACTGAAATGGCTTTCTGCCAGCCCTACAACGTTCTCCTGGGGGAAGGAAATCCTGGAGGGCATGGTGGGTGTTGGCTACAAACCAATGATTCACAAACGGGCTTTTTTGGCTATTTAAAAACTACTATTTTAGAAGTATAATGGAAATCTACTTGAGATACTGCTGCTAAATAATATTTCAATTATCTTCTAGGAATGTATGTTGCCGGCAGATCAAAACTTCATGTGCCTGCACCAAAAATCGTATTTGCAAGGTAGGTGTGCTCCCAGAACACAGACCTCCATCCTGGTGTCGTCCGTGAAGAGGCAGGTAGATACGCCGAGTCTTTGTCACTGAAAAGGAAACAACTCGGACACACGTACAACACCCACGGCTGAACACAGGCAAGGGGGAGTCTAGAGGTCTAGCTCATATTGACAACTGCCACAAAAATGCCGATTGTAGATCCCTAGTATCGTACCTTGGAAGCAAAACAGCAAATCTGACTGATGTCAGTAAGAGTGTTCAGCAAAATAAATACGTTAAGATGAGCCCTACGGTGTTAATATTAGGAAAAAAAAAAAGTCGTGGAAAGCAGCGCAGGCTGGGGGAAGAAGTAACAGTTGAAGGGGGTAGGGTAAGGTAACAGGAAGGAGGAGGGGGATATTAATACAGTTCCAAGCAATCAAACTGAGGTACCGTTTGTGTTTGGCCAAGGTAAGTTACGGCAGTAGAAGGACGTAGTGTTGCAGTGGCTCCTGAAGGCTCCTGAGCAGAAGCGTTGGTTCACTTTTTCATTCTGCTGGCAGTTGAACTCCTCACTTGAAACCGGACCTTGTTTATTTTGCCTTTTTAAAGTTGATGATTTATACTTTAATGATGATCATTGTAGAACGTGTCATACACAAGTCAAACAGGAAGTGCAAGACAAGATTTTAATCATTAAAAGTTTATCGATAACCTCTTATATACACATACTTATACACAAAGTGGTTCACGAGTCCCTCATCTTACAGAATTCTGCTGGTGAGGTTGGTTGGCTGAAAGCTTCTCTCTGCCTTTGTCATCTCGCAGGCGGGATGTTAACGTGGAGAACGCCAGCGGGGTTGTTGACAGGTATGGCTTGCTTCAGAGGCTGTATGGTCTTTAGCTGGGCACTGAAAGGAGCCCGTATTCATCCGCTGTATCCAGAATTTTACAGATGACTGGAGACTCCACCTTGAACATGAGAGATCAAAACATTAAAGACTACGAAATCATCGATAAACTTTTACAGGAGATTGCAACAGAGATGGTGAGATTAATGACAACAGATCGCAAGAGGCACAGTACTCGAGCATCTTCTGGAATATTTGGTAAGTGCTTTTTACTTTGGGGTATGACCTCTGTCATTTATTAACAATGTAATTAATTAATAGTGACCCTCCTTTCTCTAAGCAAATGCAATTAAACAAAAAGCAGTACTTGTTTAGCAGCTACGTATATGGGCTAAAGGACATGACAGTCTCTTCTGTGAAGAGTCACTGGAGGAAGGGGCTATTTTAAACATACACCTGGCGACGTCCTCTGCTAGGTGGCACCTGATCTCAGGGAATTCAAGTATGTCTTTACATACCCCAAGGATGTATTGGCAAGAATGAGGCTCTAACATGTATATGGTCACAGCATGAGGGGAATCAGATTCTTTACATCTGAAAACAGAAGAGAAATTTTGTAGTGTTTAGCACGTAATAAGCACAAAACTAAAACATGTATTTCCCTAGCATCTATAGCGTTTTTACTAAGCTAACAGTCATTGCCTTCTCAGCTTTGTGAGGACAACAGAGGCTTTCCCCTCTGACATAGGAAGCAGAGACACAAAACATCACAAATCAAAGTTAACTTACTTCAATTTCACAGTCACCTGCCTTGGCTTGTCTGTTAAGTCGCAAACATCTCCATTTCCATAGAAATGAGACACCATCCTGCCACAAAAGATTGGAATGAAAAAGTTTGGAAATATTAAATGCAACTCTTAAGCACTCAGCTAACTTGTGTGATACAGTATCTCATCATTCTTCAAATATTTAACGGTAATATACAAAAAAAAGAAGTAACGTGGTATTTCAGTTATTGCAGAAGCAAATAGTTGTTTGCTTTTGGAAGATTTTTCTCTGTGTCATATCCAAAGTGCTGAATTACCTTTTCTGATGTTGCATGTTGATTAGGGGGGAAAAAATAAACCTATACACACTGCTCTTGACAGTTTATTGTATCTATTCATAAACTGAATATTCAGGCACTGCAGAAGTGGGCCCTGGCATTATTCTTCTCTATCGCAAGTACGAGACCAATGCAGGAACAGATAGCCAGAGCAGTAATCGTGGTGACTGTAACCGTACCTAACTGTCTGTGTGCCATCTTCTCTAAGATAGTAGGTTCTAGCAGCATTCTTCCTGGACCATTCAATGTGTTCCTCCTTGCTCCAGGTACCCACAACCACGGAAGTCTTGCCACTTTCCTTATCCTAAAAAAGGAAAAGCTGATCATTAACCTTGTATTATACGATTAGCAGTGAGGATATTTTAATGACATGTAGAATGTCATTTCTAGAGCAAGTCTGCTGCTGTCAACACAACATGTTCTTGCATTTGGGACAAACTATGACTGATCTCGTATCAGGGTCAAGAGTCAAGTTGATGGTCTCTTCAGAACAGCCACCCAGCTGTGTGAGCTGATAAACGTGTTTCAATGACCTGAAGAGTCACAAAAACCCCGCATTTTTTCAGCTTTGATTATCACTGTGCTCTACCTGACATGGTACCTACATCCCCCTGCATAAACTCAGGCAGCACAAGGAGGATTTATTTTCTGAAATCCAACTTCTTAAACCCAAGATGTTGATCAGCCAAGGAAAGGACGCTTCTTTTTTCATATTGTAGACAGATTCTCTAACCCTTTTTCCCCCCACAGCCATCTAGTGGCACAACATAAAACTATTTAAACATACCTCATGATACTGATGAACATATTTGCCGTAGCAGAATTCGTACTTCCACCAGCCAACACCCTAGGGAGAGGCATAATCTCAGCGTTAAAACAAAACAAAACCCTCAAACCAAACAAAACGCCTCAAAACAACCACATCCATTTCCCTCCAAACCCTAAATCACTCGCTATTTTAGCTGTAAAACTCTATACCTATTAATTAGATATGTTGATTCAAGGTTTGCACTGAGAGAGAATCTCTTATTAGACTAATTGACATAGGCAAGGGATGGAATAAATGACTTTAAGCAAAGACTCTTGGAAGAGCCACAGAGGACTAAATTCCTTAAACTATTTGTATACCCCCTCTTCACCTTTTAAAGAAATACCTTCCTCTTGCAAAGACAGGGAAAACTTCAGATGCCTTCTCTCTGCTGGCTGTTCTCTCAGTAAGTTTTATCAGTTTTTTTTTTTTTCTTCTCATTAACAAAATTAGCACTGAACAATTCCCATGATCTACTTTCATTTCACTGTCTGCTCAAATAAATTGAATTTCAACAGAAAGGTTAAAGATACCTTTCTGGCATAGACTTTGGATATATAAGCCTTCCCTGTATCAATGCAGGGAAAGGCAATTACTGTGTGTATAAGAATGCAACTATCAGAGTTCATGGAAAAACTAAACAAAAACATGAACTAGTATGTGCAATTAAGGAGTAGCTATTTTATCATGCGCAGCTTTATTTCTCACCCCATGGAAGCAGTAGGAACCACTAAGAAATTCCTTTATAAGTTGGTCATCAGTCAATTTGGAGATGTGGGTTGTTCCCACAGTTAGTAATTGATGGCTTCCAACAGCAACGGGCTTATGAATGGAAGAAAATTTCTCTTCTTTCGTTGAATGCATTTCTTCCTGAAATTGAAGTATACACAAATACACCCATTTAGGTTTTATGTGCCCCTTGCAAAGTCTTACAAATTATAGGAAGTTACTTAATACTAAGTGAAGTAGGCTGTGGGAAAAAGTACGAAAGCATTTTGTCATTGTTTTCACTGTCTTCCGCATAGCTGAAAAAAAAGATTCAAAGTCAAAAACTTAACACATTTGTAAACTGTAGGCTACAAAGGCTACAAAAGTTTTAAATTAGTAGCCCAAACTTACTTGCTTTGTTTTCCTTCCAAATAAAGTCAGTTACAGGTGATTTCAACAAGCTTAAAGACCGTTTGAAAGACTGACATGGTCTTACAAAGTTGGGTAAGAGAACTTACTCCATGGAACTGAAAGTTGTATGTGTTACAAAATGGAAAATAAGTATTTTTTCTATTTACAATTAAAGAAATCCTACCTCCTTAACCCTTCTAAAAGGCATCTTCATCATTTCTTGTTGTTTCTCCAGCTGTTCCAGATTATGAGGTTTAAGTGGGGATCCTGGCAGAGACTGGCAAAAGATGTCATTCACAGGGGAAGCCCTGAACCTGTCCAAACAAGTTAGCAATACATCACTTACTATGCCTTAAAGAAAAGACTTTTTTATTGCTGTACGTTTCTGACTGAGCTGGGCTGAGGTGTGTATTTTTTCTCTTGTACTTGCACCATCTCAGCCAAAGCACCACTGTTCTTACAATTGATGTAAATACGCTTTTTGCTCCGCATACTCTCACTCCTACTGCTGCCAGACAACTGGCAACACAACCTATCGCCTCTTTGTCAAAAGGAGAAAGTTAAGAGGCAAACTGCATTGCATGGGTACCATGAATGCAGTGTCAAGGCTCCACAAAACTCTCTCAGAAGCCAGGAAATGGCAAAGGTTAAACTTGATGGATGCAGTTCCTATATAATTAAAATAATACATTCTTCTATTATCTGACATGTATGGCTTTTCATACTGCATATATACGCATTATTCCTTTATCGCTGTCTTCACGAGCTACGTCTGCAAAAAGCAGCTTTTTTCAGGAAAGAAAAAGCAAAAAGATGAAGCAGAGTTAACACGGCTTTCTCCTTAGTTTACACCAATAAAGGCCTCATCAAACACCAAATAAGCGTTAACAGCAAATAGTAAAGGAAAGCGAACGTCAAAATGAAAATCCTACTGACAAATGAAGCATTTGTTCAGTTTTCATTACTCGTCCCATTGAAAAGGTCCTCTTTAGAGAAAGCTTATTTACAAAGTAAATATGCAGATATGTTTCAGAGGCAAGGTGGCTTTTTGTGATGTCCTCCTAGGAAGAGCCTGTAATACACAGCAGTACGTGTATAATAATCACCACTGTAGTTAGAAGAATCTGAAAACGTTTCCTAAATAGTAACTGCACTCTGGATTAAATAAGCCCTGTACCAAAGCAGCCTAGTTTTATCTGAATTTTATTTATACAACGTTAAGACTAATAGTTACAATAGACAAATATTACTTTTCACTGCCTTCCTCCCTGTCCCCGGTTCCCGCCAATTTAAAAAAAGTCAAATTGTACCCAAATAAGAACAACAACTAGAACTAACGGATATAATTTTGCTAAGTTAATGCAAGTGCATTATTGTGTAAGAGAATGGGTGTAGAGGAAAGCACTGGTGGCTGAAGTACTGCTTAGTGCTGTTTCAGGAACACATGACAGGAAAAGTGCACTTAACTTAAAATGAGGTTTGTTTGTTGTTACCTCTGCTGACACTGAGCAGCGTTTCCAGCCTGCTATCTCCACCTATCTTCATTTACTAAGATGACGTAAGTGGGAGAATAAAGATCTTGTGTTTATTTTAAGTAATTCCTGCTAGTGGCCAGGAAGCCTTCTGTGCCTTCCCTTTGGAAGGAGGTAGCAGCTCAAGATTTTGTTCTTATCAAACGATAGAACAATTTGCCTGTGCACTTTCTATTTTTCTACTGATACAGAGGCTTAAAAAAGACTCATATAGTAAACAGATAATAGTGCAACAGATAACATAGTATTGCCAAACCCATCTACATGAGAAAATTTATAATTGATACTAAATACTGCACAATAGCATAACTTATTTACTCCAACTGGCAAGTGTTTATAAAATGCACGATCGAGGATTTTGTCCTTTAGACTTTGTTGTCTATTTCAGAACAGTGATAAAATACTCACTTGTTCTGGCATCCGTGTACATGGGAAATTCAGAACTCCTGCCACTATTTCCCCCTTCATTTGTGTGTCATATGCACTTTGCAATTCTGTTTACACCCCTTGAAAGGTCAAAAATCTGTACTATTGAGACTAAGGGTATCCCTTAGGTGCATGGTACAATTCAGGGAGGGGGGGGCGGGGACAGAATCCTAAACTTGATTTTTGGAAAATAACACTGAAATTGTGAATTCCTCATATGAAAATGACTTATACAGCTGAAGGTAAGGCAATAAAGCAAGACAGAGACAGATGGGAGCTCCTTAACTTGGGAGTACTGCTAAAATACATGTTAAGGTTATGACTGAAGATATACTTCTGTTTCCTGAAATTAGAGAAGCTGAAGTCTATGCACACCTGTAATGCATATATTCAATCTGCAGTCTTTGAATACCATGAAAATGATCCCCCAAGACCTTGAAATCATAAACTAAGAGAAGACAGGGTGGTTTTAATCCGGCTGCAGTCTTAATGCCCTGGTTTGTGTTTCTCCAGAATGACAGGGCTAGAAACTTACCTGTTGAAAATAAAGTTATACTTCCCATCTGCCTCTCATATGGCATCAATCGCTAGAGACTTACAAAATGCAAATATTGTGCAACTTAACATGAAAACTTAAGACTTGGCAAAACTGCACTTGCCAAAGTAAGTACATAAAAGTGTTACAGCTCTGTACCAGAAACCACAGCTGGATATATGACTTATATAAACACATACATGCATGGAAATGAATGAAAATTTGAAGTGATAATGTTAGCCAAAATTTGAGTACTGTACCTATATTTAGGATGGTTGCATAACAGAGGTGTCAATATAACCACTTCATATTCACAGGTTGTAACTTCTGCTACTGAAAGAATCTCATGTTTAGCTTCTGGATGACAGATGTACATCACTGTACTTGATCTGGGAAGGTTTTGTCTCAAGCTACAAGGTGTGCCGTTTCCCATTTCTACAGGATAGTATGGGGTCATCTGCCCTTCTATATTTTTTGTAGGTATCTAGGTGAAAGAAAGTAAAAGTTAAGAATCACAGTAAAGCTCCTTCGACTCTTCTGAAACGAAAAATATTATTACACTGTGCAGAGCCACACTGGATTGAAACCAGCCCCTATGTAGTTACTCAGTGTTTCTACAACATCCAAACACGTCCTGGTTTATCACCTCCAGCACAGCACTGCACAAATGCACCGAGCCACACAAGCTCTGACTGCAAAAGCAGCTGGTTTCTCTGCACAGGCTGCCTGATGTTTCAGTTCTAAGAAAGCTTGCCAGCTGGGTGCAATGTTTTGGAAGAGCACCACGCCAGCTGTGTTCACCCTGTAGCCTAGGAGACAGGGAGATGTGAGTAGCTCTGCCAGACTCAGCTCAGGTCTGGCCAGGTACGTCACCTTCACTTCAGTGCCAGGCCATGAAGAATCTAAAAACGCCTCTGCCAAGTCATCCCGATACCTGCACTACACCTCACAGCATACCCAGCCTGGGTTGTTCCTTATCCAGAGTATCCCACGCCACCTGTTAATGATGCATACAAAGTAAATCCCACTTTTGCATACGCTTTAAGCTCTCTTCAGATTTGTTCCTTCATATGTTTTATCCAGCTTCCACTTTAAGAAATTAATTCCACAAACCGGTAAAAGTCCCTCTCCTGGCTCCCATCTTGGGAGCAGCTAAAGTTCCTGGGTACCAAAAGTTCCATTTGTGCAAAAGCCATGCTGGAACCCAAAAATTAGACCTTTTCCACCTGTGGTGTTTGAGCTAGTACATGTTTTCAGTGCAAAACAAATCAGGCTCCATGCTAAAAGGCGGTGGTGCCTTTTGTGGTCAGGACACTAACCTGGGGACCTGAGACCCTTCTATATCTCACCTATTTTGGTTTTCAAACCATGTTACCCTGTCACAGGCCACGGACTCTTTCCTTCTGGAAACTGTTCCATCATGAATGAAGCAATGAGACATTCATGAGGTTAAAGAATGAACAGGTCGGCAGCTTAACTGCTCGGGCGTTCCTTGCCTTCCAGTCACTCATCCACTTTATTCCACAATATTCAGTCAAAGGTGGGAAATGAAGATACATTCTGGTTGTGTAGAGAAGAGCTGACAAAAAGGGTACCGGTGCCTTCCCTTTCTCTCTTTCTGAATGAAACAACTGATTTTTCCTTAAAAATTGAAAAATTATGCCTATGCATTTCATTGAAGGTAACTATTCAAGAAATCTAAATGGAGATAGCTGTTGTTTGCACAGAACTGAAAGGCACCCCAGCAGGACTTAAGATAAATCTCTAGTTGCAGCAGTTTTTGGTTACTTTAAGCGCCACCCAGCTGTGTTATGTATTGTTTCCCTTTCATGACTAGAGATTCCATGCAAATTGCAGGTCTAAATTCTTTATGGACTGAAACCAAGATAGTGTATGTACATCATAAATACTGTAAAAAAACAAAAGTCAGTAAAAGACTTAACTTCCTCTGAAATTAAAAAAAAAAGTTAACTACAAAGAACCTAGTTTTCTTTAATTTCAAAGACACGTAACTGCCTCTGCCATTAGAATGGGCCATTTTCTGACTTGGGTCTTCTCCCCCAACTACCTCCAAAATGCTTATCAGGCATGTATATTTTCTGAGATCCACTGCAGAAGGACCACTCTGTGCTACGTAAATCGGCATTACAAAGAACATGTAGACAAAAATTTCATTTCAGAATTAAAATGAAGGATAACTGGAAATAAGGTAGGCGTGCGTCTGTCCACAGGTCAAATCTGCTATTGCTAATTCCAAACTCCAACGTGCTTCAGGTACTTCCATTGTTTTGCTATAAAGGCAGTAACTCAGAATTGAGTTTGGGGGCCTAAACAAATGGAAAAGTTCTCTAATGGAAAAGGGAAGCACAGAGTTTTATGGGATGGGTCATCAAGTCAGCTAAGAAATCTTTTAGGGATTTTGTGCTGTAGGATTTTGTTAAGCATTTCTCCCTATCCAAAACGCATGGAAGTGTCATTAAGGGAGCTGGGATCTCTGATGTAGCTGGAAAAATAACTGTCGCTAGACCATAATGTGACTTTGTGGTTACGTGTATTGTCTTCATAGAAGAGGAGTATATAATTCATCTCATTTAAGATTAGCGTAACTTTAATGTAAATAAGTAGAAGGGCGAGAAATTTGACTAGCTAGACTAAATAAGCTTTCTGAGCTGGGACTAATAATCAAAAGTGAGAAGAGTGCAGCTCAGGAACAGAGTTTCATTTTTTGATACTCATTTTGGTAGGGAACTAATTACATAATCTCATCATATATAAATTGCCTCCACTATTGACGGCAAAAGTTAAAATAGATGTTTTTCACTTGCCTCTTTTGCACTCTCTTTTGGATTTTCCTTCTCTTCTTGATCTAGGGAATAATTAAGAATGAGGTAAGCATAAAGTCTGTGAACTTGAAATAAAATGAAATTATATACAGAGAAGTTTGTAATGTTTTGTGTATTTGCTAGGACTTTGTGTATACACTGCCAAGAGTCAATTTCATGAACTTGCAGGTGCAAAAGAGGAAAGAAAGGAAATAAACAGTGATCTGGGGTTCAGAGCAAACAGAATAAAATATGAGTTATCATCGTCTTGAAACAATTTTGAGTTTGTAGGACAGGCCAAATCCAGCCCTAACACCACAGGAAGGCCATTCAGGGCAGGAGAACGTGTCACTGCTGCTGTTCTGTGAGGGGTAGCTGACTACTCTTTTCAAAGTGAGTGAATTACAGGCTGGGACAGTAAACGGGCAAGTGCTTCTGCCCACCCACTAGCCAGCCTCCGAGGGTACACTTGTAGGAAGAAGTGAGGCCAGACTGCATGCCATACTAATGATCATGAGAGTAAACCTCGTTACGGGGAAGGGGTTGCGAGTTGTCACAGATGAGAGCTACCCTTAGCCTTCTGAACTGCTTCAGGAGATAGTCTGGACTCCATTCAGGATCAGGTGAGCAAAAGGCCACTCTGCTCTGCTGTCACCCACTCAGCTTTCCAAGTTTACTGTATCACACTTACGATTCAGTTCACTTTCGTTTGAGAAACCATCCACGTTATTTTTTTTTAAGAGAAGTAGCGTGAATTGCTGTATAGGAAGCATAGAAAGAATACAGTCTGCCACCTAAGCGGAGAGGACAGAGGGTCAACATCCTAAAAGACTCAGATATGATGACTTGAACTATCATTACACATAACTTCAGCATCTAGCCCCACAAAAGAATTGGTAACTCAAACATTTTGTTTTCTGTACAGCAGCATCGAGGGACGATTAGGCATCTCTGCACAGGATTAATGACAGCACGAACAAGCACTGTAACTCACTAATAAAGAAATGCCAAACAATGCAGTTTCTGAAGCCGTGTTTCTTTTCAGGACTAAGATACCTAACTGAAAGCTGCAGGCAGGAATTCAAGTGAACGGGATTAATAGCGCTAAATCCCCTCCAAGACTGAGGCATTCAAGTTAATCACTTTTAGGAAGAGAGAAATGGTGGTGCCCACCTTTTACATACTAGCCTAGAATTAAAAAAAAAAAAGCAAAACAAACCACAACTAGATTATGTTTTTTTCTATTGTTTCTATCAACTCTGATGAATGAACGCTTAGTCTGTGGATTTTGAGAGTTCTTTGGACTAACATACCGCCAAAGTGCTCACCCAGGAAAGCAGATACTGGCAGATGCGACCACAAGAACTTCCAGCATCTACAGAAATTTACGGGCAAAAAATGCAAGTGCTCAGAAAATTAGTTATTCTAAACCACAGTTTGAGTTTGGGCCTCAGCTACCTAATTTCCACCAAAGTCCCGCTTTAGGCACTTCAGTATTTCTGAAAGTCTGTGCCAGAATCCTTAAAAAAGACTCAAACAGTCCCAAGGATCAAATCTACCTGCAAAGGCTGTAAGTGTTTGGGTTTGCAGACTATGTTTTATCACAGAATAGCAAAGCCCAAGATGTGCTACACACTCTGCACTCTGCTCAGTTTGAAAGATGCTTCTCCCCACCCCAAAAAAGAGTGGCAACAGGCTACATTATCAAAGTCTGGTCTGTTACATATTAGTTCCATTTCTTATATTATGTATTTTCTTTCCCTGATGCTAATTATTGCAGATTAGTTAATCTAATCAATTGGACAGCATGGCAAAACTGACAGGATGTATGCAATGTCAGATGCTGAAAAGGAATTGAAAACAATACATTTTGTTAAAAAAAAAAAAAAAAAGAAAGAGTAATCTACAAAATTCTATTCTATTGCACTGGGAATCAGTTTTCTACAGCATATTTCTCAGACAGTAAAAATTAAAACCCAAACAATTAATTAGCATCTGCAAAGTAAAAGAATGTAAGACAAACCTGTTTCTGATAATGGATTCTTTATCATCATATTCCCCAGATAGTATTCTTGGATGTTTATTTTCTACAATCAAAAGAAATTAAAACAAATTTCAGTTACCTTTTCCCATACTTTTTCAAGTGTACAGGAATTCAATTCTTCTAGAGGAGTTAAGCATGAACATGCCAGTGGAAAAGGGGGTTGAGACTACTAAATTGTAAGAAGGCTACCTGTCCCGTTTCCTTCTCCTCGTGATATTGACGGATGTGTTTTCCATGGCAGACCTCGTAAGTCCAGTAAGATTCAATCTTAAAAAAGAAATAAATAATTTTTTTTAAAAATTTCTGTTTAGATACATTACACACACCCCCCCAAAAAAAAAATTCCCCCAAATTTTGGCTTTTGCAGCAATGAAATGCAGCCCAAGCAGGTGAGCTTGGGCACCCTCAAAAACAATAGCACAGTGAATGGTCTCAGTGCTCCCCAAGCATTTTAATGACGTTCCAAATAAACCCAACGGGCAAACTTTCCTTAAATTTCACACAGATAAAACAAGGGAAAAAAATTTAACTAAGGTGTAAAAACTAAATTTGCCCAAAAATCACTAGGGCTAAGCACAGACTGGTTTTGGCAACTGCTGTAGATACAGGCTGTTTACCAATTGCGTTTGACCCACTCTTCCTTCCTGAGGGACTTGTGTGGGATGTTGCGTAGCTATAGTATTTGGCCACTTTCGCCCTCTCTGGTTCTCAGTACCAGCTTGTTTGGTATTAGGCTTGTTCTTGTAATGTAAGACATGAGTCTTTGAATTGGGACAACAGTTGATGAAAAACTGGAAAACTTTCAGAATATCTAGAAGCATGTTTGTTTTGGTTTTCTAACACTTTCTGAGAAATGCTTTTCATTAGACTGTCACACATTATGGCTTGACTCCTGGAAGCAAATGTTTTAAATCCACATTTTTAAATTGCTACTATAGCAACCCAATTTATTTGAATCCTGACATCTTCAATTACATAGAATTTTATCAGCAATATTAAGATATAGTCATAAAGTTGTAGAGACCTTATTCTGGATTAAATTATTACCTGAAGTCTGAGACATATTTATCCAGTTTACTACACTAGACCTTGAAATGGAGTGGATTGTAAACTTTTGATTAGCATTTAAATTATCAACACAGAAGTAACATACTCTATAAGAACAGCTACTTTGCTTAAAAAGAGGTTCCAGCAATTCTCCTGGAGTAGGACCTTTATAGTCCTTTTCTTCTTCCTACAATAGAAGGATATTTCATTACATTAAAATTAATAGTAGTTTGGTTAGTTAATATTCATTTGCAATAGTAAAAAAAAAAAAAAAAATCGTATCGCAAAATTAGAAGGTACAAAATCTCATTAATTCCTGCCCTGAAGGAGCTGTGTGGTGATTAGAAAAAAAAAGATAATTTAGTTTAGTAAGAAGGGGCAAATAAAAGTCACAAATGAAGAACGAAACAGAGAAGTTTTGTGGTTTAAAAAATACACGTGGCAAAAGAGAAGGAGCTCTCAACTTCCTCACGTCCAGAGTGGCAGCTTGGGGTGTGAATAGGAAAACAGCATCATTAATCTTTTCATTTGTTAGTCAATGCTCATGCCGCACTGACGCAGTATAATTGGAACATCACACAGCTTTTATGTAATTTTAAAATAATTGATAAAAAAAGTATAAATAATACTGTGAAAGTTTATTTCTGCGTAATTTTTGCGCTATAAACATGCATGCTATTGAAGAGATTTCCACACAAAGTTCTTCAGTACTAAAGATTTCTCACCTACAGTGAAGCACTCCGTACTGTCAATCGCTTCAAGGATGAGGGCTGAGTCAAAATGGAGGTCTCTAACACAGGAGTACAGCTTGTCTGTGCAAGCTCTCACGGTGTGGAAAAAATGAACCATTGGAGGAAAAAGTGACGGATGACAAACCTCACCAAAGGCCTCCTCAATCTACCTTCTCTTGTGCAAACAAATGTATTTATATACTTCTTTTTTTTAAAAATTTTAACCCCACATTGTGCATTCAAATTTCCAATTAAGGAATAGATGACAGAGAATAAAGCTTATATTACTGGTGGTAGAAGCACTACTGGGATAGTATTTTCAGATACAGCGGTTACAATAGCAGTGTTAACAACCTTTATAGTTGTTTACTGTCCTAGAATTTGACAATATTACTTAAAATTACTTACAAGAATTTCCCAATCAGTGATAGACCTAGCAATAAACAGAACACTACAGCAATCGTTTGTTGACAAATAAGGACCTCAAGATTGTTCAGATTGGCCCCACTTAGTATAGAGCTACAAAGTGAAGGCATCTACTATAAACTGTGAAATTGTGAAGCATTCTACAGATGATTTTCCTTTTACAGGGAAAAAAAAAGTCTTTATTTTGGAAAAAAAAAAAAGTAACCAAAAAGATACTGTAAAGACTTGTCTACATCTACAGCTTATAATTACAAAAAAGACTTGACTGAACTTACCTCATTGCCACTTGCTATCAGTGGAAGTATACATTTATATTTTTCTTTATCCACAGTGGTCATTATAATGTAATTATCCTCTTTGTACAGGACACCAGTTGTAGGCTAAAAAACAACCAACCTATGGATTAGTGAGGTGGGTTTTTTTAATGCTATTTGTTAGAAATATTCCTGAATTCATGAGCAGTACAGTTAACTCATAGGGCAGGTGGTCCAGAGTATATCCTGGGATTTAATTATATCACAAGGCTGGGCTTTGGCATTTAAGTTTGAAATGGCTCGTTAGTATTTGCTTCGATCCTTCCAC
>NW_009192055.1:29085-29320 GCF_000690835.1 Fulmarus glacialis
ATTCTTATGAAAGACCTTTATTAAGGAAACCCCCTCCCAACCATTACATTTTGCAAGCAGCCATTCCCACGTTGACTTTCAGGACAGATTTCCCTGGGATTTTCCCGGCTGCCAGACTCAGTCCATGGCCCAACACCCACCCTGTACTTACTGCTCGTCACCACGGGCCAGAGCACAGGGTGACGTCTAAGGCACACACCAGCAAGGCGATGCTGAGAACACCCCAAACTGAAAT
>NW_009192056.1:0-50893 GCF_000690835.1 Fulmarus glacialis
ACAAATAACTAAACCATTAGCAGCATTTCACAATAAAAAAATCATTCCTTAGCTTCACCATTAAGCTCATCATCCATCTTAATATGTCCTTTATATTTTGTCTGTTCTATGGATTTATCAGCTTAATGGGATTGGTAAGTGTTTTCAGACAGGATGCTTAAAGTAGAAAAAAGAAAACTGAAATACAGAAAAGTGCAAACGAAAGAAACAGATTGTCGTGGTTTAACCCCAGTTGGCAACCAAGCCCCACAGAGCTGCTCGCTCACCCTCCCCCCCAGTGGGATGGTGAAAGAAGAGCAAAAGTAAGAAAGCTCATGGGTTGAGATAAGAACAGTTTAGTAATTGAAAATAAAATAAAATAATAATAATAATTTTTAAAATTGTAGTGAAAAGGAAAACAAGAGAGAGAGAGAGGAACAAAACCCAGGAAAACCAAAAAACAACAGACTGGTAATTAACAAAATATCACTGAGTCACTATCTCAAGGCAATCAGACAGTTGCCATCTGAAATCAAATCACTAATGACAATTACTAAAGGATATGATGATTAATGAGCAAACAAAACATTTGTGATTTGCAAACAGTGAAGAGATATCAAAAACGTCTTATAAAAATCTGTGACATGGGGACAGAACATGAGGACTTCACTTAGAAGACGGCAAACTGAAAAAAGATAGAAAATGATCATTCAGAAGACTAGATTACAGATTTCATAAAAACGTCACTGAGACAAAGAACTTCACGTTCAAGGACAGACTTGACCATTCCACGGATATTACCATTCTTTTATGGAACCTTGCTAAAAATCTTTCAAATGAAAGGAAATCTTTTGCCTTGGGTATTAAGCAAATTTCTTGGCACTACGTAACTTTCTTTTTACTGTGTTAATCTCACCCTAGTTCACACCTATCTGGCATAAAACTTCTTGGACAGTTTCAAAAACATCAAATGGCATTAGATAGATCTCAGCTCTGATCCCTTATGATGGCAGTATTTTATTTCCCCTTGCTCTCTCATGGCTTGTGGATAAATCATGATGCCATAGTCTAATTTCCAATTACCATGTTCAGTTCTACTGCTACTAGCTTTGTAAGTTTTGTCATACAACTTCTTTGCTACAGCTGATGGGCGAAAAAACCCAGCCATCTATTGCAAGACACTGGTCTACTCAATATCCTTGCTATTGCCTGTTTTTGCAAATCACAATGTGACAAAAAAGGATAAAATATGCTGTCCTTGTTACTATCAGCCTGCAATGACTATTAATTCAGGTTGTATGCTGCTGGTAAATAGCAGTCAGTTATTCTTGTGTTGCTTCAAAAAAATAGTTGTCAATGCACCGCTAAAATCTAGCTGGACACTGGCATGTGAACTGAGTACTTAGTGACTGGACCTCAACTACCAAATACTAACCTCCGGAAGGAAGCACAGCACGTTCCATTTTCATCAGTAAGTACTTCCTTACAGTGAAGATTTCTAGTTTCAGCAGCACCACTGACAAAAAACACAGAGACCAAACCAATTGCTAACATAGCACGCGATTAGGTTGACGACGTAGTGAGGTGGTGATGCTTATCATTCCAGTGACTGTGCAGACAAGAAGTTACTTAGAGCCTTCCAGGTTGTCTGGAAACTCCTTTTGACTGTTTTTAAAAAGCTGAAAGTTTACAGCTATAACTTAACAGTAAAGTACGCATCCATCACTTCAAAACTCTGTGCACATTCTGCTCATGCAGATTTAAAATAAAATACTCTAAGAAGGAATAATTATTTTCTTTTCAACTCCACCTCTTCTTTCCTACTTATTTTTCTATTAAAACTGACTACTAAGACTTTTTTTTTTCTGAATACAGAATTGTGGACAAAGAAGCCTTTCATTGACTCAAGAACTGAAGTAGTCTATAAAGCAACTGTTTTCTACATTTCTAGAAACACTGAGAGGAGTTTTGGCAGGAAGAGCCTACTCCCAAAAGCAAATACTGGGGGAGGAGCAGGGAAAGCTCCTGAACAAGTTCTGCTTTCTTTTTCAAGCCACACGTCAGCAATATTTTCCCATCACACAGAATATGAAGATCCTAAAATTCTTGGTAACTGCAGATACTTCCAGTAAATTATCCTGAAAAAGCTAAACACCATTTTCTTTCAATGGAATTCCCTTAAATCCCTTCTCAGCCCAATGACAACAGTTACAATTCCCCACTCAAAACTTCTGTAGAACTTTGTATACAACATTCAAGTTCCAGAAAACAGAATAACCAAACAAATGTAGTAAGGAAATCAGTTAATCATCACTACTAAATGCAAGCACCTATGTGCCCACTCAAATAGGTATCACCTCTTACATTTTCAGAGCACTTACATAGCACAGCATTTTCTTAACAGGCTTAAAGATGTATTGGGAATCGCACACACTCACTACTTCAAGGGCTTTCTGAAAACAGACCTCACTTTCTACACAGATTTTTAAAGTCTTTCACATGGAAAAAGAGAAAGATTCTACTTCAGCTTCAACCTCAACTGTTACCTACTGTCACAATTCAGGTAACAGAAGTCAAAACAAAGTAATGGCATGGATGACATAGATCTAAATACTTGAAAGACAGATGCATGGAATAAAACAATGCGTTGGTCTTGCTTTCCACAAAAAGTCACTAGAGTCATTCACTTTCATCATCAATTTATACAACCAAATTGAAAAGGTTTCTTTAAAGGACCTAAACCATGATGAGAAATGCATGTGGAATATGTTAGGTATTGATTTGTATACCATGCATTTGCTGACCCAGGAAAATTCAAACATATACTAGAGAAAAGAGCCAAGACAAATGTATAGGTTGGCTGCATGAAGCAAGAGGTTTATTTGTTTTATCAACATGATTTCCATTTAAGTTTCTCTGAGAGATTCACTCAGCGCATTCTGGAAAAATCCCCTAAAAAAGCCTTCAGAGATAATGACTTTTTTTGACATTGAACAAATTCAACCAAGTGGCAGTTACTTAGGAAATGGAATTAAGCAAACACTGTATATCTTGATTTGAAGCGGAATGTGTTTTCAGAAAAATCTGTAGAATCTTGAAGATTCTGGAATATTCCTTCTCCTTTTCTTTTCTACTCCTTTTAACTTTCAGTGCCAGTACACCAACCACAAGCATTCATCTCCAACAACTATGTTTAAAATACACATAAAACGTACCATTGCCCCACTGGTGTGATTATGAAAAGTAATTAGTAACAGTATAAACAGTATAATTTAAGCACAGGATTTTCCTACATGATTTCTATTAACCAAGAATTCCAAGAAACTACATATGGTATTTTCTATTTATCAAAATTAAGATGCCTGCATCCTAATCTGATAAAAAGGATGAAGAAACAAAAAATTCTGTGACTTCAAAAGTCACAGAGTGTGACTGTCAGAAAAGTGAAAGGATTTTATTTATTTATTTAAGCAATAGCTGTAGCTTACATGAATCTTACCTGCTGTTTGTTGCCTTTTCGTGTTAACATGACAAATGGCATTGTGTCTCCAGACTCTGACTCTCCTTCCCCACCTCCAAGTGGAGGACCCTTCTTGAGCTGACTTTTGAGATGTAGAGGAATAGCAACATCCAACTGATGTACTTTAACAGATTCACCACTCCGTTGCTATTAAAAAAAGTAAATTCTATAAATGATCACATGCTAAAAATGTCAGTCTGGCAACGTTTGTATTTTCACGACTGAGAAAAGTTTTAACCTTCCAAGAAAACAGAGTAATATATAAATAAATGTATTAGGCTTTATTACATTTTCCTTTGATTTCCTTGCTTATGAAGAAGAAAGTTACAGGGACAGAATGCTTAAAATTTCAAAGGAATTTCTGATAACTTAACCTTGTAAGGAAAGAAATCTAAAGACTTCATTAAACACAGTTGAGAATGGACATTCTACATTCAGGATTTTTTTGTAGCGTGTTTTTAATGTATTCCTCATACAGGGCTTGCAATACTCAATACTTAAATATTTACCAGATGTGACAAAAAATACAGGACTTAATGGTTATGTAAATTTAAATGCAGCTACATTTTAAACATATTAAAACCTAAGCTTGGATAGTCTAGGATAAAGTCAGAAGCACTGCATAGTTATCTGATGCAGCTATTATTCATCCAATAAAATATCTGTCAGTATGTCATATATTCACTGGGCAAACAATACAATTAACAGCTATTTTACTAAAAGCTACTTATCCAAACGTGCCAATTGCAGAGAAGAGGCCACAACTAAGAAAAAAAAAAAAATCCATGTTCTTTAGTAAGGTAAGCTATGCATTAATCTTCTATTTACTTAAAAAAAAAATTAAATACAGTTAGCTGTACAGCAAATTACATTAATTTAAGAAAATAAACATTTATACCTGAAGATTTTCCAACATCATTTTATCCAATGCCTGAATGAAGTCCTCATCTTCTGCACAAGGGACATGCTTAAGTCCTCCTCCTTTAATCATTACTTCCTATTGCAATGGGGAAAAAACCTATTACATTAGATCCAGAAATATGAATATTCAGTCTAGAAATAAGGGGAAAAATATCCTTATTGCTTCCATATCATACATAATCAAAAGCTTAAAAAATAAATTGTTAAAGAAAAAAGTTTTCAGCCTGGATTTTTTTCTTGAAGAAATATTTTCTGACGTTTATTGCATCAATTATTACAAAGGCTGGCCACTCATTCTGACATACTAGCGTATGTGTACACATGCACATGCACACATTCTAGATATGGCAACAATACAAAGAAAAGTCTCTATCCCCACACCACACCTAATTTAACTAATTTTTTTCATTAAATCCATGAAGTTAGCTGGTCTTTTCAAGATGAATACTATCCTTCAGTATTTGAAAAGCACAACATGACAACAAAAATGTTTGAAGTCAGTACCCCAACACATTGTTCTATAATGATCATTACTTTCCTTAACTCTATAACTGCAATTCAGGCTCAACTGGATGGGTTCTTTTGCTACAGATGTTATAATCTGCCAATGCCAAATCTGTATTTTAGGAATTTTGCACTTCTTTCTTTGTCTCCTTTTCAGTTTTGGGATCTAGTGCAGAGTAACTAGTTTACCTTGTTGTACCATATCAGTTTGCTACCATTTCTGGCATTGCAAAACCATCATTCATGCAATCTTTTCCAGTCTAGCTACCTGTGAAAGTGCTCAGTCCTGTGAAAACATGTTGTTGTAAAGTTGACGGCATAAGTATTTTCAGAAAGTGATAATGAAAGTTTGCAAATACAAAAATAAGCTCCAAAATGTATCTGAAAGAATAGCAGGGAGTGTTCTTGCCATGTTTTTCCAGACATGTTATGAGCAGCGTTGGCAAAAAACATTCAGTAAAGAAAACCAAAGACGCAAAAGACAATTCACTTATCTAAAGTAACAATACATACTGTATTCTCCTCATCGGTTTCATTTTCCTTATTGGAGTCTGTAAGATAATCCGTGTTTTCTTCCTCCTCTTCTTCACCTTCTTCTTCCTCATTGTCAGAGCCCTCCTGAAATATTCAGTGTTTAAAATTTGAGAATAGAATAACTTCTGACTGTTTTAAAACAAAAAAGACCACTTGCATCTGATCCCTCATACACATTTTCTGCACCTTTCCTACCCTCTCCCCCATCCAAACCTGTTTCGTTCAGTTCAGTCTTAGTAAATTTGTTTGTTATGTTTTGTATTTAATGTTTCAGTCTGAACTCACTCAGCTTTATCTGACATTTTCACAAACATACAGCAGAAAACTGGGAGTAGTGGCTGATACACCAGATGGTTGTGCTGCCATTCAGAGGGAACTCAACAAGCTGGAGAATGGATTGACGAGAACTCATGAAGTTCAACAAAGGGAAATGCAAAGTCCTGCACCTGAGGAGCAATAACCCCATTCACTAGTACAGGCTGGAGGCTGCACATCTGGAAAGCAGCTCAGCAAAGAAGGACCTGGCGTCCTGGTGGACAGCAAACTAACCAAGACCCAGCAATGCACCCTTGCAGCAAGGGCAGCTGACTGCATCCTGGGCTGCATTAGAAAAAGTGTTGTTGACAGGTCAAAGGAGGTGATACTGCCTGCCTGCTCAGCACTGGCAAGACACATCTGGAGTGCTGCACCCAGCTCTGGGTTCCCCAGTACAAGACAGATATGGACACACTGGAGCAAGTCCAGCAATAGGCTGTGAAGATGATTAAGGGACTAGAGCACCTGTCATAGGAGGAGATAGCATTGTTTAGTCTGGGGAACAGAAGGCTCAGGGTGGGGTGGGATATCTCAATGTGTATAAATACCTGAAGGGAGGGAACAAAGAAGAGCGAGTCGGACTCTTCTCAGTGGTGCCCAGTGACAGACCCAGAGATACAAGTTGAAAAATTTCATTTAAATGTAAGAAAAAAGCCTTCTTTACTGTGATGATATTTAAACACTGGAACAGAAAGGTTGTGGAGCCTCCATCCTTGGAGATACTCAAAACTTGATTGCCTCGGGCAACCTGCTGTAGGTTACCCTGCTTTGAGCAAGAGAGGGTGGACAAGAAGATCTCCAGAGGTGCCTTCCCCTCCCCCCAACCATTTATGATTCTAACGATATTATTAATTTGTGGATAAAGGCACAAACCCAGCCAAACTTCAAGAACTTTAATGCTGAAAAGCATAGACTGAAAGAAAGCTTACTGGTAAACCAACCAACCCAAGCATAAGGAGAAAGTGTGTTTCTTATTTCCTTGATGAACTCATTTTCTCATAACACTACCATTATCATGTCAACTTTGCTGTGTCATAGTGACAAGTTAGAATTTCTATGTACACGTCTTTTTTTATTGGCTCCACCATTTTTGATTCAAAAGATTATTGGCACAGTAAACAAGGAAGTTTGTTATGCTCCATAAATCTTTTATTTATTCATATTACACAGGCATACTCTGAACACCTGTTATTTTTCCTACATAACTGCTTTGACATCTAGTCAATACATTTGCTTCTACAACAGAGAATTATCTGAAAGTGTTTTCATGCCAAAAAACTGAAGGCATCTTTTTGTTGAGAAGCAGCACATACCCTGAGCAAAGTTGTCAGGTTCAAGCTTCTGCTGTAATTTCTCTGGAATAAGCCTCCGACACTCTGTATTCAGTTTTCCGTGTATAGAAAACTGGGATGGAAATATCCTCAAAGTACTGACTGGGTTGTGCATACCCACATTGCACCTGTTAACTCTGTGACATAGAAGGGCTTCAGAAAGTAATGAGTAATCAGAGTATTGATTACTCATTCTTTTTAGGCGAGGTAAGGTAAATTATTAAGTTCACCTCTTCTTCTGGCTCATTTACTTCACTTTCATTTCCAGATTGTTCCTCTGTCTCTGCTCCACCTTCCTCCTCCTCTTCATCCTCTTCCAGATTCTCTCCTTCTGTTATGGAATCTTTGGAATCTTTGTCATTCACAATTCCTGCAATTTGGAAAAAAGAAAAAATTAGAACAAGGAACTAGAACAGAATTAGAACATTAGAACAAACCACTCAAGTTATATGTGGAAGAGCACTTCAAAAGTCCATTCTCACTGAACACTAAAACTTCCAATGGGTCATTATATTCCACTTCTGAATGAAATATTTTCTATATAGTTACCTTACTCTTAAAGGGTAGTCATTTCCCTGCCAGAAAAGGAGGAAAACATTATGGAGAATGTTTAAAATCTCCCATATAACAGCAATCAAGAAGCTGCACTGTGCAAACTGCTTCAAAATATCCTCAAGCTAAACATGCAACCTTACTGAAACATGCACTGAAACATGAGTGCTAAATTACAGATGCTCTACAAAACCAGCAGAACCCAGAAGACATCAAGCCTCTGCAGTCTTAGTTCCAGTAGTTCACAGACTGTCAATTAACAGTTTTGAAACAACTATTTTCTCAGCCTGTAATAAACCTCTCTGACTCTTTTCTAATGCTCTGAGGCTGCACTTGAACCTATGAGGATGTAGGTGCCTATGTAAAGTCTTTAGGAAATCAGAGTCTCTTCCGAAAGTATTATCGAGTGTGCTCATCCTACTTGCAGACAGGACTGACAGTTCTTTCACTGTGTTTTAGTTCATCTTGCAGTTTTCCTCACTGACTTGCTTGCCACCTCTATCCCTCAAGACATTTTAGTTTACTCTGTGTGTAAGGTATCAAGCACAGCTCCCTAAACCTCTGCTTTCTTTCAATAAGATATCCTTCAATGTAATGCCCTTATCTGTATCATTCCCACAGTAGTGAAAAATTGCTTCAGCATCCAATGTAGTCTTAGATATAGATTTCAAGCAGAATTTTTCTCAGAGAAAATATTTAAGAACTGAGCATGGTTCTGATTCAGGAAAAAATGAAGATCTGTTTTTAGAGAACAGCTATTGCAAAAATTAAGTCATGTAATGCAAAAAAGAACAAACTTCCAGCATACACTATTGTTCTCACACATTCTTTTAATTTTTTTCATTAATTTACAAAGCCACTTAATCCTCTAGAGGATCATGGTTTGAGCTAGCAGAAAGCAATGCTGATGCCAGCCTTCTGCGACAGAGCAGATCTAAGCCAGTAATTTTTCAAAGATTTTACTAAGGAGTCAATACAGTTACTATGCAGTTTCTCATTCATATTTTGACGTTTTACCAACCATACTTAGGGTCAGCCATTAGCTTAAAGTTTTTTGGACAGCAAATGAACACATCAGTTCAAACAAGGCACTCCTTGTTTGTTCTCTGCCATATGCAAAGAACAAATGCAATAGTATGCAATTCTTAAGCAAAAGTCTAGATTCTGAACATAGAAGTGGTTTGGGGGCATACCAGATTTTTTTGTTTTTGTTCTTGCTCCACCTCCAGGTGCCTTTAAGACATGCAATACACAGACACACACAGCCAGCTCTCTACAAAAATATGACTAAGATCACGAAGATCAGCTTTAGGAGGAGGTGAATCTTTACAGCCATGCTTGAATTAGATAAAACTCAGAAATAAAATGAACGGTATATATGGCTGTATGGTAGTTATTGAGGATTTCAGCTCTGTGTGAACACACACACACACACTCTTCCTCCTTCATATTCCAGAGGTTTCAAAGCATTCCTTTTTTCCCCTATTTATAAATACCGTGTTCTTCAAACTCTGTGCCGCTCCATAATTATGGAAGAATTTCTTTTCAATCACTCAGTATATTCTCACTGGTACAAAATCACCAGAGTGGCACAGGAACCAACAGTCACTCCCTAACTCAAGGTCTGCAGGCAACAAGTTACCCTACTGTTCTGCCTAGAATTACACTTCAGACTGTTAAAGAGCAAAGCACATCATGGTCTTCAGCACAATACCTTCTCAGTGTTATTGTCCATGGGCCGAGGAACCGTGGGGACAAATTGATCAAGAACTGCAGTTCTACTAGAGCTTTTGCTGAAGTGTTAAAAACCTAATTTCCTTCAGATATGCTCGCACCTATCCTCATAATCTTCAAAGATCAGAAAGGTAGATGACAAACTTCCTGAGATCACCTTCAAACAGTCCTAATAGGAGGACTAGGAACTATCCCACCCTACACTGATGTTTAATAGCAAGCAACTAATATCAGTATCAAGAAACGCAACACCACACTTGGAGGGGACACACGACACAACCCCCTTTTTAAAGGCTGTACTGTTGATGGGCTTTGCTCATGCCAAAACAAACACAATAAAATGTTCTCCACACTTGCTCACATCCAGTGACCACGTATCTCCCTCTCCCTTAACTACACCGAACTCAACTGCTATTGTGGTGGTGATTCAGAGAACAGAAGTTCTTATGATTTGTAGGAAGGAAGTGCTGAGTATTTTTCAAAAGAATATTACAGTTTATGTAACTAGTGGTAAATTACTTCTTGGTTACCATTTTGAGAGCATAAAAGCTAGTAATTTAGATCATATCATAGGGAAATTTTTATCTGCATTTCAGTTGCTACATAGGTAATTTTAAGGCATGTCAACTAAACAAACAGCATATTAAAAATATAAATTCCTCCTAAAACAGAAGTTGCAACGTTTCACCTGGCAATTACACATACTCATCCCACTGGATTAAAGGATTATTCTTAAAAATTGAACTTGTCTAACTAGATGAAGTGCTATTAAGGCTATAATTAACACTTATAAAGTGTAAAATTTACATATAAAAGCTTTTCATGACCAAGCTTGTCTTCAAATAAAAATGGAAGATTAAAAAAACAACTCCATTTAATGAGAAATGAGCACAGTACTATCCAATAATTAGTAAGAACTGATAACTACAAAAGGTTTGAAGGTTAATATGATGATAGTAGTTCTAGATACACACTAACCAATATTTTGTCAACTGAGTGTGCTGCAAGCCCAACTTTTTTCTCCTGAAATAAAGTTATTTTTAATACAGCAAGATTTATAAATACACATCATTGTAGTCTTAGCAGGAATTACAAGCTAGCACACAACCTAGCCAACAGATATATTCTAAGAAGAAAAAAAACTTCAACAATCCAACCAAAGCTCTAAATCATTAAAAGGAAATCATCCTCTGGCCTCTACTGAAATGTAAAGCCCATTCAAAATTATTCCAAAGGAAGTGGAAGGATCAAAGTACCTGACAGCATTCTATAAGCAAAACATGTTCTCTCTTTTATTGTAGTCTTACACTAATGCTTACTTTGACACAGCAGCTGTAGTCAAATCTGAACTGGGGAAGGAACACAGAATTGCAAGCAACCAATCTACCAAAATGACCAAGCTGGTTTCCATCAGTTGCTCACCAACTAACAGGCTGCAGTAATTGAGTGCACAGATACTCCTTGTTTTTTGTAGCAGATGTGCTTCCTAAATTTTTCTGATGAAATTCATAGTTTTCTTCCTCATCATTTGCACCATACTACTCCATTTACTTATTTTATATACATATATATACACACACACACACTCTCACTCCCCCTCTCCAAATACTACTACATTAATAGTATTCAAATTGACTTGTTTTTCCCCCTCAAACACTCAACCACTTTAAGTTATGGTGTTTCTATACGACCTCTATGGTGATCAGAAAAATGCAAAGAAGTTACAAAAATTTTTCTATCATGAGAATAAAAAGATCATATCATGAGAATAACAATAGTTACTTATCATAAAAAAGATAATTTTAAGAAATATAGGAACTAGCAAAAAGACCTCATTTCCCTTGCACATTTTCTTACCTAATTTTATTAAGAATTCGCGTTCCAAGTCTTGCACCTGTCTGATAGCTTCTTCCAAAGAATTGCAGAGCTTTATCTTTGGTCTCAGCAGTTCCAGTGTATCACTGATCATATAGTCTATGTCTATAGGAAATGGGTGGTCTTTTGTCCAAACATCCAGACTTTTTTTCCACCAAACATACCGCTAGAATACAAAATATTCAAGTAAGTTATATACACACTGGCATTTATAAACTATTTAACTTGCCTAGCCATGTCCGGACAGTAGAAAATGCAAAATATTTCACATCACTACTCTCTTACTTCATATATGTATTAGGTATTTTGATATCACTAAACATTGTTTGGTAACAATGGATATCACAAACATTAAGAATATGCTCCTTTTATCATAACGACTGTTAGAAGCATGAAGACTGAGCAAAAAAGCACTAAAAAGAAAGTGCCTTCTAAGGGTAGATTCTTTCTATGAGAGATAAGTACTTAATCGACCAGCTTTCAACTCCTTCCTCCACGTATTTTCCAAGAAAATTAACTGCCCCAAAGGCATATTACGGGGAGAAGGGGGGAAGCATCACAAAAGTTTTAAGCCTACAGCTAGCATGTAGTGACTTATCCAGTTTGCTTTGCAACAAATGAGTGCATACCCCTTACAATAAAATTGTAAAAAATAAATGTTGATCTTAAGTGAACCTAGCAGTAGAATCTGAGAACAAAGGTGTTGCAAAAATTGCATCTGAAAATGAAGTATGAGTAACAGAATGTTTATTTAAAAGGTGATACAGTCAAAAGGAACACTTGTTGAAATTGTAAGGTGTAACAAAAATATAATGACTTCTTCACTGACAAGTTTATTTTGCATTTGAAAATAGGACCATACTGTACTTCAAAAAGTCATTTTACATCTCAGATACAGATGAAGGATATGCATTCTGAAGGTGTGAAATAAGTCGTTATCACCTCAATTTAAAATTATACTAAAACAAGGATATTAAAAGAGAGAAGCAGAAAGAAAAAGAAATTAAGTCCAAAGAGTTTTAGCATGAACTCCATGGACTGGAATTCCACATTTACTCAGAAGAACCCATTTCGGTGTTTAAACACTCCCGTTATGAAATCTTTTTCCCACCCTTACATCTATTGAGTCAGAACTTTCCTTGCTGCAACTTGTGACCATTACTTCTCATCCTTTCACTGTGCATGCCTGAGAGTATCTGACTCCTCCTCTACAAACACTATTAGCTGAGGACAGCAGCCTAATTAGCATTCTCTTCTTCAAGCTGAGCAAACCCACAATATGAGCACTGAGAGCCTCCTGATCATTTTCGTGACCCTCTGCTGGACTTGACTCAGTCTCATCATCTTGGCTGATGTCTCTCCTCTCATCTACCAGGGAGCCCTGAACTGGAAACAGTGGTCTAGACGTGGCCTCACAAGTGCCAAGCAGAAGGGAAGGGAAAAAAGAAGAAAAGAAAAAAGGAAAAAAGAATCACTTTCCTCAAGCTGCTGGCTACACTCTTGCCAATGCAAGGTAGTGTGCAGTTGATCTTCATCACCCTAATGGTGCAGAACTTAATGTCATGTTCATACAGTCCAGGAGTCCTGGCTCTATTCCTGCAAAGCTGCTTTCTAGGTAGTCAGTGCCAGCCTGTATTGTTGCATAGAGCTATTCCATCCCAACTGGAAAACTTGATACTTACCTTTGCTGGAATTCACAAGGTTTCTGTCAGCCCATCTTTCCACTTGCTGAGACCCCCTGAAGGGGGGAACCTAAACTCTTCAGTGAATCAACTGCTACCCCAGTGTTCCACAAGTTTGTTGGAACAGTAACATCTACATATTACTGAACATAACACGTCACTTTAAAATAAAACCGCTATCAGACAGGCAGGATTCTAAAAATTATAGTGCTAGAGAACAATGAGAGAAATATGTAACAGACTGACTTACATTAGCTTGTTAAAGAAATCTACAGAACTATATAAAATTTAGTTTAGAATACCTGAAAATATACAAGAAAGCAATCAAGTTTTCGTTTGCTGGATCCTCTGTCAAAATACTGCCCACAGGTATCGAGGATAGTACAAACTAGTCTGATTCTGAAAAGATGCTCTGGAGGGTCCAGTGGACTAGGACTACCATCAGGATTCACACCAAATGATGTGAAAGAATAAAGAGTTCGAAATATTACAGCTGATTCCACCATTCGATAATTGTAAAGCTCCCCCAAAAACTTGGCGCTGCTGATCCGCCGTTGGTTAAACTTTGGCTGGTTAACCTTTATCAAAAAAGAACAAAAAATTCACTTTATCATGCAGACACTATAGAATCTTTGTAAAAGGTTTGTTTGCGGTTTTTTGTTTGTTTTTTTTTTTTAGAAAAAAGCAGCATAAAAAAATTGATAGAATTCATTATAATAAAAGATGGTTATTTATGGCTACATGTAATACACAAAATTAAACATTAAAAAGTAGTTATGAAAGCTGGTCAACTAGTCATTATTATAAAGTTCAAATACATTTAGCATAAGTTCTATCTTAAATCTATGATGATTTTTCATTGCCTAGAGAATTCTTGTCATTATAACATCTACCAAAATATGGACTAGTCTCCAAAGTTACTTGAAGTTGCATGAATCTGACTACACTGTGAAAGAGTACATTGTATGCCCGTACTATAATAAGGGGGGCAAAACAACTGTCCTAGTAATCTTTGCCGTTTGTTGGGTTTTTTGAATTTAAGTAAACCTACATAAAGCAAACAACTGCGATAGAAAAGTCATCAGACAAAAATGCAGAATCCAAGGATTCCTGTCTTTAAGCAAGATTATTTTACTGTTTTCCTTTCAACACAAGTAGATGAGTATAGCTTAATAAGAATGTTGGTTGTTTACCTCCATTCCTAGTCGAATATCCTCTAGCACTCCATCCACAACATGAATTCCGACATCTTCCTGGTAAAGGACCAACCCTGCTAAGAGGTTGGCTACACAGTGAATGCTATTATATTTCACATTCCAGATGTTGATCATACAGCATATAACATAGTCTTTTACTTCTGCATCCTGCCAAGGCAGCTTGCGCATCTGTCTCAGGACCTAAACCAAATTTTAAGACAAGCTTAACATTTTAGCAGGCAAAATATCAAGACACTCACTGTCATCCCCTGTCTCTCACGGTTGGGATGAAATCCCTGTAAGCACCTGCAAGCAACCTCATTCTCTCTTTCAAGCATCCTTCAGATCTGCAGTAGCTACAGAAAACTTTATGTATGTATAACTCAACTGCTGTCCTCTAGCTACTAATCAAGCTGTCCAAATCTGTTCCATAATTTCCTTGCTCTTACAGTCTGTATTTAACTGTAGTCTTTTGTCTCTCACTCTGCACACAAGACACTTAGCACAAAGATTCTCATTTCATTCGCTATTTGTTCAGCACTTAATGCTATGGAGAAATGCAGGTCCATGACTGGAGCTTCTATGCATTACAATAAAGGAAATGAAACCATCTTAACAATCAGGGATACAAAAATGATCCCTCTTCCTCACAATTAAAAAAAATTATAACCTTCCCCAAACCCTTCGAAAGTTAGTACTACATCACTTCCAGTAAAATCTCTATTAAAGATTTCAAAAGGATTTACCTTCTCTGTGGTGACCTTGGAGAGATCCTTATAAAGAAGCTTACGAATATATTCCTGCAAAGGAGGACGTTTTTTCTTCACAGTTTTTTCAGCTGGAGGGGGATTACAGTAGTAATAGGCATTTTCTACCATTGTAACATAGCGTGCATCAAGATGCATTGCTTGTTTTTTTCTCATCATTTGTTCCTGGAAATAAATGCAAATGATCAGTTAAAGATGTTGACATAGTACATTTTCAAGCCAAAGGCTTTTACAGTTACATTTGGGATAAAGGAAACATGAAAGGTTGCAGAAAAGTAGGTTAAAAGCTTGGGTAGAGAGAAGAAAGGACAAAGCATATATATGGTTCTGTGTTACTATTTCCAAGGTAATTTTTCTTTACAATCCCTATTTTTATAATGGTTAACCTGTGGTGAAAAAGGTTTCAGAAAAGTATTTAAAGTTTAACTTGAAATCTACATGTTATATTAAGATAAATGGTTAAAAAGATTATTAGCCACTCTATTCAAAATATGATTTTATTTAACTAAAGTAGCTGAAATATTAATGTCTTGACACAAGCACAGTGAATCATCGTAAGAGTGGCAATCTGCTTTTTACATCAGTATGCAATTCCAGAGAGTTTATATTGATGGTTTCACATGAATTTTCAATGGTTTAGGCAATGGCATTTTCCTTATTGCACGCTCCATTGTTGCTGTTTACCCGAGCAGAATAGACTGCAAGAAAAACAGTACCTACCATAAAGCGGTATTTCAGGAAAAATCAGACAAGTTAAAGTTACTACATCAACACTAATTACTGTGCTTAATTGTCAGGATTGTCCTAGTTTTCCTCACTGAATACAATCTTTTCTCCGTACTTCATTTTGGATTTATTTTGTGGGTTTTAAAAATTCCTTGTATCTAAAAATTCTGTACAAGAACTAAAGTAGCAGTTCTAAGCTGCTGATTTTTACAGTTAAAGATGAGGATGAGCTAATTCCATATAATTCCATTATATCCATTTTATAATATGCATTTTTTTTAATATGCATATGTATATTTATATGTATATATGTGTGTAATTCTATGACTTTCTTCCACACCAGGACAAAGCAATATTGTCTTTAACAGGAGACATACAGCCTGTTTAGCATCTTATTATATTACATAATATATTGTCAGCGGTAAAGATTAAGACCAATAATTATTTGGAAGATCAACAGGCCTTAATTCTACCCATAAGAGTAATTGATAAGATCAGCTTTACATTTACTTAGATTTTTACCACAAGATCCTAGTTAGCTTGCTTTGGGAGTAATCTTTTCTACAGTTCACACTAACTGGTACCATAAGACTATGATCCAATTTGTATAATGCTATTTAAGTCAAAATTAATCTCTATAGTTTCTATAGGGCAACATTAAAAGATGCAGCTGTTAAGATGGTTGTAGAATATAAATCTATTTAGCCTATTTTACACCTTTATCAATAGATATTCCAAACTTATTTGCCATCTCTATCCTCTTCTGGTTCCTCAATGCACAAGACAAGACTATTCATCCGAAACCTTGTGAGACTATAAGCCTCAGTTTATAAGAAACAGTGTTTGTAGTTTGTCTTACACTTCACAGTTAAATCATGTTTAGCATTCATCCAGCAGATTTCAGCAATACAGCTAACAGTCAGCGTTTTTGTAGTGCATAAGACTGAAAGCAGTCAGTTACAAAAAGTAGCTCTGGTAAAGGTATATAATTTTTCTTGACTTCTAAAATTTTTATTAACTACAAAAAAATGGTAGCAATAAGTAAAGTGTGTTTTAAAGATAATGGAACAGTGTTTTAAGGGGAAAAATACTTGATTATAGCAAGGAATATATTTAACAATAAAACACACCGGCTGGCAAACCTTTAGGAGATTGAGAGATTCAAACCTTTCGAGACACAAAGTACACTGCAACAAAAAGCATCAGCCAAGAACTTGCAGTTAATTTGTCCATCTCTTTCCTCTTGTGACTACACCACCACAACAAATGCTATGACATTCAAAGAGGTTCAGAAAGAAACAGCATTTTGAGGAAAAGAAATTGTACAACAATATACCCAAGTATGCAACAACTGCTTCTCCATTAACTCTACAGCATGAGAAGGGAGGCTACAGATTCAAGAGAAAGACCTGTCAAGTGTAAGCCTGTGCTTTGATAAGAAAGGAGATAAATACAGCAGAGACAGTGATACTTCACAGCTTAAGAGCTGTGTCTTTAGAAAGAGATTCCAAACACTTAAACTGCTCCCTTCCAGAAGGACAAACTATGTCCACTTTCTCCCCCAAATGCAGAGACTACTTTCTTTACTGCAGATACATTTCTATATTCTTCCTGTATGCCCAGATTTGAAGGGAACATTAAAACATCTAGTCACACTTCTAATACAACAACATGGTCTATTAGTTGATCTGTATCTGCTTAAGCTGCTTTTAACTTAATGCAATTTCCTATTGCTAGTATCTATCTTTGAAGGAATTCTTCAACCATGTTTGACTCAATCTCTTGCCTTGGACACAGAGTTTTAGGATTGTCTCTCAAGCCAGTAAACATATTATTCAGGGCTCAAATTCATACACTAAAAAAGACCCAAAGCTAATCCTTGTTATTTTTAAATCTTTGCTAGTACTTATCTAGACTTACAGATACCACTTCTACTCTTACCTTAATTACCGATTTCTATTTCTAAACCCCCTTCCTCTAGTGTCTTCATAAACTTTTTCTTCAAATACAGAACCCTAGATTGTTACACAGGGCACAGAAACCACCTCTTTCAACTGTCTTCACCTCCAGTTGAAATATCTTATCATCTATCGTTCCATTCAATACTATTTTCCCCCTCAAATAGTATCTTAGGTGTATTGAGGAACAGCTACTATATTCTTTCAACCTCATCCTCTGTTTTTACCTATCTCTGAATTATTTGCAGTTCTGAAGCTTTTTGCTTCAGAAATTTAATGCCTTATTTACATTTTCTTTTAAGTCATGAAGAGATTTATAGGTCAACTGGAGTTCTCCAGAATACTTTCAGAACCCTATTCTCACAGGAGGTACAATCTCAGAGCTGAGACAACACTGGACGGGCTATAAATAACAAGATGATACAAGTCCATAGGACTACAAACAACAGCTGACAGTGCCAAAGCAGCCCAGGACTTGAACATATGGAACACCAGTCCATCTCAACCTCATTCCACGATGAGGAGGCAAGATTTCAGAAAAAACGACTCATTGTCCTCCCACACAGTTGTGTCTGTTTTTATTAAAGAATCAAGAACTTAATCTTCCCTGGGCACTCAAGATAAAACTTATCAGAAGTTTTCACTTACTAGTGCTTGAACATTGTAACTGACAATTAAGGTATTAGTCACAATCATCGTTATGGTCAGACCACATCACAAAGACAGAAAATAAAAGAAGTAATTGGTTTAATTCAGTGCATGATACCCTCCCCCAGAAGACAAGAGTTTTCTCTTACCAAAAGAACACTGGTTCTTAAGTGAGATTCTGGTGATCTAAAGAGGAATCTTCCACAGGTTTCCAGCAGAGTACATGCCATTTCAATATGGTGATGAGAAAAGTCTGACAGAAGCATCTGGTATGTATTTATATAAAAACACAGCATGTTAAACATCTTTTTCAACTGCAGAAAACAGTAAATTATATCTACTAGACTTTACACTACTGTGGTGTTCCATATTCTTTAAGAAAAAAATGCAAACTTATTTCACTGATCAGATGTTAGCAAAATACAAAATATTCATCTCATTAAAAAAGTATTATAAGAACAGTCTAGACCCCAAATTTAGGCTCCAGAAACCTAAAAACAGGATACTTCCTAAGCCTAGCATAAGAAGACTATACAATATTAAAACAAACACTATAATCTCTCCCATACCCCTTCCAACTCTGTTGCATCTGCTTTAAAATCTGATCAGATGTTAGCAAAATACAAAATATTCATCTCATTAAAAAAGTATTATAAGAACAGTCTAGACCCCAAATTTAGGCTCCAGAAACCTAAAAACAGGATACTTCCTAAGCCTAGCATAAGAAGACTATACAATATTAAAACAAACACTATAATCTCTCCCATACCCCTTCCAACTCTGTTGCATCTGCTTTAAAATTCCATAATCTTGCACAGGGACACAATAACCTCAAAGCACATCAAATTTAATTGTATTATTTAAATTAAGCAACAACTAAAAATTAATTGAGCTTTGCATTTTACGATATTTTATAGATGAGAAAGGAAAAATGATGAGCAAGTATAATTTTTTAAGAATTCAGCTTCAATACCTAATGAGTCAATGATAGAAACTATTCCTAGAGAAAGTAATCTTAACCTGTGTTGAGTCTTCAACCACCTTTTGTAAGAGGCACTTTCATTTTTAAAATCCATTTTTAATTTGGGACTTGACATTAAAGATAAATTTGAATGTTTATCAGCTTGTAAATTGAGATGATATGGGCAGAGATTAATGCTTTCCAAAGATTTATTTTGTTCTTCAACAAACAAAAGCACCTGCTAAGATGCTAATAAGCCTCTCCTTGCATCACTGAAAAGCTTTCTGCCTCTAACCCCTCCTCCTTACTGTTATCTTCTCTGTAAAAACATTAATTGAAATCAACATAATGGAAAGAAAAGCTCACTTCCAGTTTTGCAAGATATAGCAGATGAATAAGTAGCAATGTCTACCAGTGCTTTACAAAGAAAATTATTAGCAATTTGGTTATGTCCAAAGGTGGAAGTTTATTTTAATATATTCCTACCATTAGAAAAATTAAAACATTCTAACTTCCAGAACAGCTATAAAAGTCTCCTCATACACAGCAGCAACAGACATCAGGGCTTAAAACATCATATACAATGAATTAATGGATAACGTCAGCAACAGATATATGAAGGGGAATAGGATGGGGACACATTATCAGCATATACAGTAGTACAGGACTATCGCAACACTAACCTTTAAACAGTGAAGAGTATCATTTTTGGAGAACATCTTAAACTTGGTAAGCTCACCAATAAATCTCACAGTTTTATTCTTTGTTTCAATGTTGATCTGGTCCTTTTTTCTTACCTAAAAAAAAAAAAAGCATTTGATTTTGGGCCCTCAAAAATACCTACCTCTTATAAATTACTTTGCCCCAAATGTGCTTAATAAGCTTGGGAATTCGGAAGTGTTTGATATTTGTTTCGTTCCTTATGCTCTACCTTTACCTATCACAGGGTTTTCCAAAAGTCTCTCTACAACCTTGTTTCTTCAGAAGCTTTTGAATTTCCTTCCCTACCCCCCCGCCCCTCCCCAAAACCTAAGTCCTCTAACATACCTACAGTTACAGACACACATCAACCTGTCCACCCCCATTTTGCTATGGTGAAATAGTGGTTAAGAGTTCTAGATCCTATATTTTTAGAATCAATAAGTAGTCTCTATATGAATAGGACCACTGGTATAATCCCTAAGGAAATACTAAATATTGGCAGCTTTTTCAAGTCAGGTTTAATAAAGTGCAGACTTTCCTTTTCAAATCACTGTCATCCAACATAATTTTACTGACGAAGTAAAAATTTATCTCTATTTCTAAACATAATCATGTTCAGCAAAATACAAAATTGTATTTCTGAACAACAGAAATAACTTTTTCTGACAACAGTTAACGTCAGATAGTTAAGACTTAAATCTGAACAATTCCTACACATTTTCAGTGTCAATATTAGGAAAAAAGTTTTGAAACCTGTGCCACAGAATTTAGAAAACAGTGAAGGAATCACTGTGCACCATAACCAGTTCTATTACAAAACTTAGAACAAAGTGAAAGAAACAACATTGAAAAATACATTTGTGAGGCATAGAAAATTTTGGTTGATGAAAATTGTAAAAAATATTTTTTTAGAATTTATCACTACATTGCAATAGTAACCACTACATTACAACAGTAACCTTGTAGTGGGGATCTGTTGTTAGAATAGGTCAGTTCTAATTTTCAATGTAAGTAATTAACAGAAAACTCTTAACACTTACAGTTGGAGCACAATTTCTAATTTTTGCAACTTCTGTTGGAATTGTTACACAGTTCATTTTAATCACTGTTTAACACTGGAAATTAAGGATGACACTACAAACAATACAACTTATCATATATGTCTGTATATATATGCAAAAAAATTTTAAACCTACGAATCTAGTATTCTAGAACAAATCTGCTCAGATGACAGAAAAATATTCTAAATTGAGTCACTAAATTTTAGAATTAGCATTTACATAATATCAAATGTTATTTTTTCCTCAAAAGATTACAATTTTCAGATTGTTTAATTGGAATGCAGAAAACTAAACCAACAAAACATACATGAAATCTGAAATCCCCTTTCAGCATGGAACATAGATCCTCTGCTACATCAGACATACAGGGATGCAATGTGGCAACCAGCCTTGCATAAAACGGTAGCAAATCCAACCTGCAAACAAAGGAGATGATAAAATAGACAATTAATTTATGTTATAGACAAAAATGTATTTATGTTTACAAGTATGGATACCATTTTGCTCATGAAAAGAATGAATGTGCATATACTGACAGAACTACGAACGTGCAATCTTACGGGCTCACCCTTCAGATTGCAATATTATTTAAAAATAACAATACAAAAAGGTATACTACCACATCCTATTGGAATCCTTTACAGTTAATCTCCTTTCAAAACTGCTGCCTTAGGTGAAATGCCAAACACCATCTTAACTACGGAATTCAACCTTTAAGAAATTACCAGATACAAACAAAAGTCAGATCCTGCTCAATATGCAAAATGAAAAATTCTTACAGACAACTCTATTTGTTATTGCAATTTTTCTTTTAAGAGCAGCAGAAGACATAACCAGGAAGGTAAGAACATCTTTATTTTTAAGGCAGTGAACTTCTAAATGAATGTAGTAGTACTATTACATAAAACAAAGCTCAGCAGATGCAATGTGGCAACCCTTTTGCCCAAAACTCAGGCAGTAGTCCCACAAATGGTAATATTTAAAAATCTTCTGTAGAACTTCCCTTATTTCTCTTTCCTTGATTACATGCCTTCATTCCCATTTCACAGTATCGCATGTTTCCCTTAGGGAATTTTGGAGGGCAATTTGTGTTTTCCTTAGTTTGTACTTTGTTTCTGTCCATGAAAGATCCTGTCTGGTTGTAAAAATGGGATAAATGCCCTTAAACCTGGTTTACAGCATCGTGTAACAGGACACAGAATATAACACAGCTGCTTTGCATAAGTGTGCATGTATCACTTAAATGCAGAGAAACCAACTGCGCTCTGAGGCCTCATAATATCATTTAACAAGCTGAATAAAGTATTTTTGTTTTATTTTGAGAACATTAAGTTAATGCTGTAAACAGATGAACTGTAGAACAAGCCTACTATTTTAAGTGGAGAGAAACATCTTAAGTTTTTATGCTTCAAGTGAGAAATTGCCTGTAAGGGAAAAATGGATCTTGAGTTTACACTTTATAAAGGATTAAGGTTTTCCCTACCGCTAGGGAAAAGAAAAAAAAAAGAAGAAGAAAAAAAATGCTGCCGAAAATATCTAAAAGCACAGTCGATACATAGAGCTTGCCCCAGCACAAAGTAAAACTGGAAAAGCATCAGGACAAAAACCTGCAAAACAAAGCATACATGACTGCCTCCCCTCTCCTTTCTACTGCTATGTCACTAGAGCACATTTCCAAGATCTTGAATATCCACTCACAGAAAGAGAGAGATAATTATGTATTTAATTGTGGACTAAAAGCATCAGAATATACTACCTGAAAGAGGCATAGCTAAGCAGTCTCCTGATAATACATAAAACTCCTGGTGAAACATTGCAAGTATCCCAGTTACCTATTTAACAGTTTTTATTCTCTCTTGTTAATCAATAACTGAAACAGTATTTACATTTTTCAAGCTTGTTGGAACACACAGTCAAGGATGACTAGCCACAGCAAATTACTATGATGTTATTAAGCATTTAGCCATTAACTTTCAGAGAAGAAGTGAAAGTCTCATTACTTCATACACAAATACCCAAGCTAAACTAAAAAAGGACTTCAGCTGAATTGAGGGCGTGTGTTTTAACTGAGGGGATTTCTGTATGGCATCTCTTTTAACACAAATAGCAGAAAGTTTTATTCTGGTCTGAACAAGCACCTGCCTGCTGAGAGCTAACAATTTCATCTCTGTAAACTGAACATACCTGGGGGAAAATTAAAGTCTTAGAGCACATTGTTATTATTCCCTCAAAGAACACAAAAGGTTTCTTCATGAGAAAGAATACTAAGACTGGGTATTTCTAAAAGGGTGAAATATAATAAGGCAAAGGATTGGGTCAATTACTGTGAAATTGGCAATCAGAGATTGAATCTGTTCCCTCTCCCACAGGGGAGTCAAAAATTAGTTTGACTCAGAAGTGGAGAGATTGCAGTATCAGTGGCACCATCTACTGGTACCTGCATTAAGGCTAATCTAACTAAGTTTTTTGTTTTCTCCAAAAGCATTTCTTTTTCTTGAGAAGGGGGGTAGATATGAACTAAAAACCCCACAAAACTCAGAGTATTTCTTTCTCTTCCTGCTCTTCTACATTATGAAGCAAGATCTAGCATCAGGGATGAGTCAGTTACTCTCTGAAGCCTATTTTAAGCACCCTGAATACAAACTACCACAGTAAAAACCCATGAGTTCTGACCATTGTCATTTTGACCACATACCTTGGATTGCAATTTAGTCAATTCTGGATCTCTGGATCACATGGACTGCACTTCAGTGAAATATCTAAGAGCACATCTTTTTTTTTGTAGAATTTCAAATGTTAGTTTATTTAAAAAAAAAAAAAAAAAGAGACTTTGCTCAATTAAAGTCCTAATTGCAATCTCTCTAGAATGGATGCATCTCAAAATTTTATACCCAGAAAGAGTGAAGGGGGTATTTTGTACATTTATTAACTGGGATTCTACCAGAAAGACAGCTTAAAGAATGAAGCAACAGAGCAAGAACTCCTGCCTCACAAGCATAATCATAATCCAGATAAATGCAGTACATTCACAGGGCCTGAACAGGTACAAACTGCCACCCACGCTGCTCAGTGGGAAGAGAATGATGCTGTGGAATTTGCATGCTATCAGATAAGCACTTTTTTCTTTCTTAGCCACTGGCATAAACTCCTTATCTCAAGCACATCCCTCAATTTTATCCTCAAATGAGAGAGGCCACCTAAACACTGGTAAGTCAAGTTCAATTGAACAAAAAGGACCTTGCTACTGAGGATTCTCAGGATAAGAAGCTGAAAGAAGGGAGATATACAGGAGATTTACATCTTTTGAGTTAAAATGCTCAGAACTATTTAACACTTAAGAAGCAGCTAACTTCTGAATTAAGAATAGCCAACGGTAATGATAAAAATTTCCATATGAACAACAGATCTCTTGCGTAGTAAACCTGCAACTTCATAGTTCACCATAGATGAGAATAGCAAAAAAATCAGAAGCCACAACAGCCCCAATTTACTGTTTAGCATCTGTCTAGAATTGTTTAGAATTTAAGGCCTAAAAAGCGTTTTTAAACTTCTCATATTGAAGTTGAAAAATTTCAACAAAATTGCAGTATGCAATTAAACACAAATAATTATGTGTATCTGTATAGGAAGATAATTCAGTTAGATAGCAAAGAATTACACATAAATGCCCTAAAGCTGCGAGCAGTATGGGTTAAATCACTGTACTGTCACTTTAGTGCAAATTATATAGTCCTGAATTAAAAGGCTAATACTTAGTTTTAAATCAATCCTCCAATGCAAATCTGAAAGCCACATGTATACTAGCATTGAAAAAATCTTTTTTAAAGGCTTTCTGTTGTTTTGGGTTGGAGGTTCAAATCACAGCTGAAAATGTAAAAGCGATCCATTCATAAGTATTCAACAGAGCAGTGCAATGATGTTATAGTCTAACACTAATTTACAGTTAGTTGAGGAAAAACTGTCCTTTTCTCATCAAATTAAGTTTTCTGTCTTCAAGAATCCTGCCTTTGTCCCAATCTATCCAACCTTAGTAGGAGCACGAAAGCTCCCTGGCAACACTGCATAATCACTTCGGCTTTACAGTGTCTGCATTACGCCTCAAACACCAGTTTTGTACTTTCTTGGTAAAATTGTTGTGCCTGCACATTTCCTAAAACTGATCTCTCAAGAGAAGAAACAGAACTTATTCTGTTATTGAAATATCTTATTATGGCTGCCAACATAATAGCTACACTTAGACAACATTATCTGATATGGTTGGAGACTAAACACTTGAAAAATACACTGCTTTATCTACATCCTATAAGGATACCGTTCCTCTGAATCTTTCACAAAAACCAAAAGTCCTCAAGAACATAACCACAACAAGCTTTCTTCTCCCATGGTAACCTGGAGGGATATTGCAGAAAATCCTGGAATTAGTAAAAACTAGTATGCAAAAACAATAACAGAAGGTAAAGACATATCATTATGGCTCAGTGAAGAGATAAACGAAGCAAAAACATTGTTAATGCATAGTATACAAAGCTTCGAAGCAGTATGTTAAATAATTTTCTAAATGAATTGGTAGCATTTTATAGCAACCGTTAGTACTGTGTGCCGTATACCCACCTGAAGTTTTTCCACAAGGATTATAAATCATAGAATGGTTTGGGTTGGAAGGGACCTTAAAGATCATCTAGTTCCAACCCCCCTGCCATGGGCAGGGACACCTTCCACTAGACCAGGTTGCTCAAAGCCCCATCAAACCTGACCTTGAACACTTCCAGGGAGGGGGCATCCACAACTTCTCCGGGCAACCTGTTCCAGTGCCTCACTACCCTCATAGTGAAGAATGTTAATTTCGAGACAGAAAGCAGAACTACTCCTTTACCAACTGCAGTAATAAAACTAACTTAAATATTAGGACAGATTGCCCTTTAAAATCATCTGCATCTATGGGCTATTCAGCTGGTATTTTCATTGCAACTGTTTGTGGTTCAGAACAAAAAGCTCAGTCAACATCCTGTTTCTCCTGCTTAGTAGCCCAGACGGGCATCACTAATGCAGGCAAAAGAACAGGCAGATACATACAACTGAACTTAAGATCTCACAATTGGAAGCTGGAGTATTCATTAGTCCAGTAGGTCTCAGAGCGGACAGCAGAAAAAGGTATTAAAAAAAGAATTGTACGTGGAATATTAATATTTCTTAATAGTAAGAATAATTAATATTTATAATTAAAGAACAACAGCGATCAGCTGAGCCATTCGCTTCAGTATTGCTTCCAACTGTTAGAGAACAGAACTGTCATGAAGATAGCAGATCCTTGAGCCAACCACACCATCTACACTAGTCTATTGAGTTCCTACAGAAAAATTAATCTTTTTAAAATTATTATTTTTAAAACAAATTTGTGGGATAATGGAACTACCATCAGGAAGACAACAAATCAGTGGCAATGTGGAGTCTTATACATATTTCTAGCAACTTACCATGTTCCTAGTACAGCCTGATCAAAGACACCTCTCTTTTTTTAATACCACAATACACCAGGAATTTAACTTTTGCTTTCATGGTATCTGTGAAATCACACTGCTGAATTTACAAGCCATCATATTGTTGTTCTTTGAAACTACCTCTTTTGCTGTGCACAATGTCAACAAGTTCCTTTAGGTCATTATCATTTAGTACACTTTAGTGGCTTATGCAAAGAAAATCACGCATCTTCAAAGAGGTTCCAAGAGTTAATGATCAATTTGAGCAGTCTGGAATCTACAGCACCAGGAAGAAATACAGGGCAGTGGTACAAATATTACTATATGTTCACAGACCAGCCAACAACCCACTTCCATTTTGCAAACAAACATGGAAAATTCGCTATTGTGGTAGAGCTGGAGACAAAAGTCTAAGTCATTCTGATGATTTACATTGCTGTAGATGTTCTAGACCATGAGGGAAAGTTCTTCTCAAATTGTGTTTTGATGTATTTCATAATCAACCAGCAGGCTGGTAAGTAGAAACGTTGTTTCCTCTACATCACAAATTTGGGCTGAAGAGCACCTTGTTACATCTAACACAGAAGATATTCAACCGCCTGCCTCCTCTGTCAGTAATTCATATTTCGGGCACAATCAGGCCTCTATCGAAGTCTCCAAAGACTGAGGTGTCAAAACCATAATTTTTAGAGAAAAGAATACCTAAGAGAATGAAAGATTATGTGCACTTCTAATTGCAAAACTAGTATCAATGTAGAGTCAGGTTAATGCATACAGTCAGCAAACAAACCATATACAGCTAAGAGAATAGGGTTATTAGCACAGCAGGTACTTATTACAGATGGGATGTAGAAATAGGCTAGAATTAAGGTTGAAAACACAATGCAGAACTAAGTGATTAAAAGCAAGGAAAACAAAACACCAAAGTGTGTTTATTCAAAGCAGTAGTCTATGCAAGTCTTGAGACAAAATAGACACTCAAACCATCTTTTTTCCTCAGTGTTAAAAGGGAATGGAATCAAAGTGGTGTGAACTCTTAACGAGAAATCCAAGATGATGATGAAACATGTGAAACTAAAAGCAGCATCAAAACAACCTCTTAGGAGAAACAGGGCAAGGTGGAGCCAGAAAAGCGACTCCTTCATAATTGCACCTATTTAAGTTGCACCTATTTAAGGTACAAGTTTACCAGAGAGCAGAGAAACATATTATTCTTCCAATGAATTTAACAATTTTATCTCAATATTTGCAATCATTTCTGTAAGCAAGGCTCTTCCTGTAAGTGCAGGGACCTCTCTTACACAAAGAGAGGGACAAGGAGAAATAGGAAAACTCTACATAGACAGAATTACATGGGTGGAAGAGGCCAGGCTCAAATTCTTATCCTTGCTTTCTCTAAACTGGCCAGCGTAGAACCAGCTCTGTTCCAGAAGATAAAAGGCTACAACGGCTATGTACTATACCAGAATTAACATGTCACCAGAAATTCTCCTTCCTAAACTACACTGTGCTCTAACTATTCATCGGTTCTTATATAAAAAAGCGCTAGTTCTCCTGAATGACATACATCCTTCTTTTTTGATAGAAGGTAGGCTTTGCTGTTGTTTTCACAGTTAAAAAAAGTCATTAAAAGATCCACTACAAACACACAAGTACCAGAAAAGAGAAACTAATTATTAAGAAAAATTTACACTGCTATGGCAAAATATTGTGGTAAATTGCTTGATCATTAATCCTAAATATTTCTTTGGTGCTCTAGCATAAATCACTCCAGAAGTGCACATCAGGAATAAACAAATGCAGCTTGGAATATGCACTGCTCTTCAGTAATTTAAACAGTTAAAAAATACATACATATGTTAAGTTAAATAACCAAAGGGTGGATCCAGCTTGCTCCCCTTCAGTTCTTACCTTTGTCTAGGAACTATGAAAAGTGCTCGTACTAGTTTTCTTCTGTTGGCTTTTGTATTCATATTCATGCAAAAATCCATTGCTGCCTATAAAGAGAAAAGTCAATATAATACTTCACCTTTAATGCAGCAGGTTTTTATTTAAAGCAATATAACATGCTTTTCAAAAGCATCTTTTACAGAGCTATTCCTGTAACATGCAGCTGCTTTAAAAACAATTGTAAAGGGGGGAGGCGGGGGGGAATCTTCATTTTTGTCTAGAACGGACATAATTAGAAAACATGTCCATTACAGGAATACAGACTGATTCTTTGGATCAACACAAGGAAGAAAGCAGCTTTAGGTAGACGGGGAGTAATTTGTCAGGGAGTGATGAGAAGAAGAAAGGAAAAAGCCAACTCTACTTCTAAAACAAACTAATACATAAGAGAATGGGCAGAGGAAACCAGTATCACATGGTATTTGGGCAATGGCTGACTAAGTGAGAAAAAGAAAATATTTCCTCCAGGTTAAAAATTAATTTACTAGACTACTAGTAAATTCTGCTACTGCTAGACTCCAAACTTCAAATCTTTATTTCTGATCAATCTGATCTAGCATTATAGCTTTTAAGAGTGGGGAAAAAAGAAAACCATGGCTATACCTTGTCTATGAGGTCTCTGTTGACACAATTTGGAAGCTGCTGAAGAAAAGCATCTACTATAAGTTTTAAATGAGATCCAGTACTGGCTTCTTCATCCTCTTGTTCTAACAGGGTGAAATAAACAAGCAGCACACATCTTTAAGCTATGAAATATAATGATTTACAATCACATTCCCCAAACAGTGCATTTGTAATGTTTAGTTGTTAAATATTCATCCACAGATTAAAAAGAAAAAGATATAAAGGTGAATACAAAATTTCATTTTTTAATGCAAAAAATCCATTGATTGTCTCTGCCGACAAAAGTCAAAAGTATCTTGTCTTCCTATTCATTAAGTTCTCTACATCCTAATTTATGCTGTCAGGAGTAACAACAAATATATATTCCTAGAAAACTACGTTAATTTCTTTAGGTGATAAAAGGAGGACCACAAGAAGGCCCAAACATGGGGGAAAATAATATGGAAAAAAAACCCACCACAACAAAACACCTTAATGCAATTGTGGATTCTATTTTTTTTATGTATGTTTGCCCTGCAGGAGAAATAGAATTTTTGATCAAAAATGTCCATTAAGGCCATTCTTTCATCCGGCATGTTCTTGACATCTTTTCACTTGAGGCTGTAAAAGCTAGAGGCCAACTCAATTCCTTCAGCTGTACAGAAACCAGAGTATAGAACCATAAAGCGACAAGGATGGAGGGCTGATCACATAGCAATTGCAAGGCAAGTGACAACTTGTTTTTCAAGCAAATGCTTCCGTGTAATTTGCAACATAGGAAGCAGTGACAGTGACTTGTATCTACTAATTGAGTCAGTAACACTACTCGAGTAAAAGACTGTAGGACAACTCTACCACTGAAATTCAGATCTTCTGGCATCAACTGTGAACATCTCACCAGACCAATGTCTCTACAGTTACCCTTTAACTGCAAAATGTGTGGTATGCTTCAAAAATTTTCCAGATTTTACTAAGTCCTAGAGAAGAGCCTAGTTTGCTCTATAGCACAAGATGAGCCAAAACAATGAGTTATAGCAGAAATGCTTGGAAAGAAGCCTTCGTTGGCCAAAGCAAGACAAAAGAACACTGCTTCCTGAAAAAGGAACATGATGTTTGGTTTCCTTTCAGTTTGAGGACGTTCAGCTGTAACAAGAATACCTAGGAGGTATTTGAAAGCAGAACAGAGGCAGACAGACTTCAAAAAAGGTGAATATGGTAATGGTAAAATTGCACTCAAATAAACTACAAAATAACCAAGACTTGGTAAAGTTACTTTGTCTTTACAGGCTACACAGTAAGGTAAACTAGCATAAAAGACTGAAGTTCCTTTTTCAAGTTACTGAAAGGCAAAGAGAAAACAGAGATGCTATGTTGTAGGACGTTTTTTCCTTGGTGTTTTTTGGAGACAGCTGGGGCCAGGAGTTGAGCTTAGGTACAGAAACACTAAGAATTGTTCCAAGGAACACTGCCAGCTACCCCATCTTGAAGATGCGAGAGATTAAGGCAGACGACATCGCTTGCTCTCTTGCACAAATAACTAGAAGTCGGAAGAACAAGAGAAGGGTTCATTAAGAAAGGAGAAATGAAGTAAAGGAAGATGTTCCAGATGCTCACACAAAAGAGGACCATGAAGTTTAAAGAACCCTGACTCTCTCATCACCCATATACTTAAAGTTAAGTGCACTAAGATGCATGCAATAGCTCAAACCAGACAATTTTTACTAGCAAATCTTGGGTTTATGCATTTTTCCATTTAGATATTTATAGCCACACCTTCCTGTTACCTTTCATTTTCTCCTTTTTCCCTTACAGCCGTTAGTTGTCTTATCTCAGTCTTCTACTCAAACTGACTCAATGCTCTTGAAATAAATTAAAGTAGTAAGTCTTTGACAATTCAGTCACTTTTCAAGACAATCTTGCAAGAGGCCCAACAATCACATTCAATTTCAACAGTTCCCAAATATATCTCTTCTTTCACTGGTCCTCTCCCTCACTAGAGAGCTACAGATACTCCCACATTATATTTCTAGGTATTTCTTTCTCATCATAGTATGTGGATCCCTTCTAAGTGGAAAGGCTTTTTTGAAGTACCTGAAGCAGGTTTGGGACTTAAAACAGAAAATTAAGAATTTCACAGTGACAGGAAGTGAAAATGGTCAGAGCTTCCTTCTCTAAGGCAAACAACGATTCTAAGTATGCAATTCATGCAAACGATTAGTTCATTTCTTGCTTTTCACTTTGATCCTCTTGAGTTGCAGCCTTTCATCATCACCACATTTTAAAACTGCATTTCCTCTTTTTGAAAATTTACTACAAGTAGGAATGCATAACAATTAGGGTTAGACTATTTGTAACAGTCTATCTGGGTGCAGATCAAATCATGCAGCAAGATCACTGTAGAGACTGAAAGAAAAATTATTTTTTTCTTTTTAAACACCTTTATATTTAACCAGAAATACTTGCAATCCTGCAATTTTTGGGGAGAAAATGTGAGAAGACCCTAAGGACTTACCGAAGTTGTTCTCCTGCAACGATTAGTGCTAATCAATCTTCTGCTTCAGTAACAATAGTTATTTGCCTTCCCCTCTCTCTACACATGTACTTTCTGAGAAAGCCCTGGCTCCCTTGTTGTTAACATCTTTTTTTAATTTTTACAAAACTATAACCTTACAGAGGGCTCTCTTCTAGAAACTCCACTCTGCCTGAAAGCTTCAGTCTACTTTGTGTAGTATCACCCAGACAGTGGAAATAACAGAAGTGCTTTTGTAATGCTAGTAGCTATTCCTCTGCGAGATGAGCTTCTGTAATGAAGTTGATCATACAGGAGCCCTCACATTCAGATGGTACAAACCAATACTGTGAGCAAATTGTTGGCTGGATCCCCTCCTCCGCACAACACTTAGGCATAAGCATAATGTTAAACATCTTGTTGAATCAAAGCCTCACCGAAGAATGTGTTCAGAATCTAGTCTCACAAGTCATCCAAGTCCAAAAAGTATTTCTTACTGAATATTTTTAGATCTTTTTTAAATTCCTGCTCTTCTGATAGGAACTTTGCTAGATCTCTAAACAGAGTAGCAAAATTAACAGGGTTGACTTAATACTCACTTCTACGCATCATCTCTGCTGCCAACCAACCTTACAAAAACTGGCACTAGATATATATTAACATCAGACTCCTCCTGCTTCCAGTGCTTCCAGTACCCTTGATGGCATCCACCCTGGCCGTTCTTTACTTAACATCTTTGTCTCCATTCACACAGCTTCATTTTTAACATTTTATCTTCTCTTTTAAAAACAACCTCAAAACTCACTTCTTTCAGCATGTTTTCCGTCACTATTTTCAGCTCCGGTGCTATCTGCTCCCTCTCTCTTCCCTGAGCATATTGAAAATAAGAAAATTAAGATTCACTTAAAGTTAAAACAATAGAGAAACAAAATAAATTAGCTGAATTCCTAGTAAACAGACCTCTTCAACTAACTGCATCAACTTTCCTTTTACACCTCATATCTTAAACTTAGCTGACTATAGACTCCAACCTTTAGGGAAAAAGTACAGAAATAGGCACTGCAATGCTGTGAAGGAGGGTACACCAGTGCAGACCTGCTTTAAAAACACACACTTTGGAAAACTGCCTTGTCTCCTTCGTATTTGGACAGGGGAGAAAAGACTGAAGAGAAGTGACAGGAGATGCAGAAGTAACAAAAGATATGCAGTACCTACTGTCTGACTGGACTATCTACCCTATTTACAGCATTTTCCCCTCTATAATTTACTTATTCCCTCTGCCAATGAAATCTACACCCCCAGATTATCACAATAACTAAAGCTACCTTTTTTCTTCGTCTTGGACCTTACATCCAAGACCCTGTGATGGGGTCTTGGACTCATGCATCCTCCCTTTTTATACTAAAGGCCCATCTCAACCTAGGAATACTCTGGTTTATGTTTGTAATAGTGTCATAATACAGTGGTTTCATTCTTTGCTGGCTTTGCACAAAACTACTAACTTACCTCAAGTACAGATGCACAAAAATTCAGTACGTATGAAGAAAAGTTAAAGCTAGATTTTGCAGCTGAAGGATACCTTATTTTCCTAATTTCAAACCCAAGTGAATTTTATTTAAGAGAAAGGCTGAAAAAAAAATCTACTAGCTCACTAGCTGGAAATACATCACAGAACTTGAAACAACATCTAAATTCAGATTTTTGTTAATTCTGTATATCTGGTGCTACCAACTAAGGGTGCTCAGATTTCCACACACACACCAAGAAAACAATCCTTGTGTTCCTCTGTATGTTTCAAGTAAAGTAACACTTCCATGCTGCTAATTTATAGCCTAGTTTTCTAGCAGAACAAGGATCTGGCAATCATACCTACTTTAATTTCCATCATTAATTTATGAAGCTACTTATCAATATCAAAGAAATTTGACAAAGGTATAGAATTCGCAAAGACACCGAGTTTCTGCATGTTTCACAAAAAATAGACTAATGAGCAAAGACAACCATGAAGCAATAGTTCTCCACTAAGAAAAAGCCTACACTAGGAGCCAAATGACATTACCTTCACAAGGTAGAAAGTAAAAGACTTTCTTTAGGGGCTGGCTGTTTAATGATAAAAAATAAACCCCGTTCTGACCCATTTCAGATTAACCTTTCAGATGGGAGTATGTTTAATGCTCAGTCAATAGCTAGTTTAAAACCAGAAACTAGTATTGGTGGTTAATATTTTACATTATGACAAAACATGCATCATCTTCCTTTTACAATCAAAAGCATGATCATCAATCCCTTCTGTGCTACTGTACATACTCAAACTGGCATTGCCTCCCCGTTGCTAGAACTATACAGAGACTGCATCCTCTATTTCTGATCTCATCTGCTGTTATTCTTTCCTCACTTCTACAGGATCTGACACTCATGTTATTTGGCTTTGTCTTTGTATTTGGAATAATCTTCATTCTCCTACAAAGTCAAGAAGCCCGTCAAAAAAAGACATGAAGGAAATATCCACATTCCCTTAGATGTCTATTGACAAAGTATTTTCGGCCTATCTAGCAGGCTATGACCAATCCAGAATGAACTGCTCTTTTTCCTTTTGATTGCAAGAGAACATCTATGTGTACCTCCCTTATAGATAGCTGGAACCAAGCTCTTCGCTGTTTTATTTGAGACCTCTGACCGGAGGATAACAACTCACTAAAGGTGAATGTCCTGCAATTAAAACTTAACATCTTACCCAGCTTAATGAGCTGCTTACTACTCAGAGAAGAATATAAATGGAAAGGAAAATTTATTCTGAAGAGGGTAGGGCTTTTTCCAACCTGTCTGGGTAAAAAAAGGAAAAACCTAAGGAAATATTACATAGAATTATCCTGACAGTTTTCCTTTCAGAAGAAATCTGAAACAGTCTGACTCTGTAGCTGTCCAATTTCTTCAAATTTGTGAGGTGTCACAGACCAGCATAGTCCTAGGCTCAACTAACTTTCGGTACACAAGAGAGTCATCCAATTTAAAGACTCATATGCCCTAACCCTTCTCTATTGTCAGCTGAGAGAGACCGGCACTTTGAGGAGTTTTTCAAGCTACTCAACGCCCAAATCCACAGATCCATGCATCAGCTTGGTTAGATGAACCTACATTTTAAACACCGATACACAGTCTTTGCTAGGGCCTGAACTTCTTTGCTTTGATGTGAACTCCATGGCTTGAAGTTTTGGCTTTAATTTCTTAGCTTGTAAAGCTGAATGCAGTTTCAAGCAAGAGGATGATTAGATTATAAATTCACTAGATCAGGTAGAATTTTCACTTTTAAGCCACAGAATCTCCAGCCAGTGGACTCTAGATGTGATTTTTTTTCCACATTCTAGACAGAGAACAAGTTTCCTGTTTCAGAAATGAAAGAAGAGAATCTGCATTGGTCCTTGGAAATCCAAAGCAGCAAAACCGTTTGTGGGCTCAAAGAAAACACCTCACTTGCTCCTCTATTAACTTGGCTCTTAACACCTGATGTTGCTTTTCCCACTATTCAGTACCACTGAAAGAAAAACTTGTAACTTTAAGAAAAATTCTTAACATTTTGCTGCTGCTTCTCCTAGTAAAACTAACACAGCTAGATCTTCATAGGTGCCACTTGCAGCCCTTTACGCATAATTAGAAGTTAGAATTCTTAAATCCTGCTATGTAAAGCCATAGCATCAAAAGAAAAGTCTTTAACAATTAACAAGACAGAAAGGCAGAGCTGAATCTTAGATTTCAATAGAAGTTAAAACCAGAAAATATTTTATTAGCACCCTAAGCACATTTGATGAGAAAATCATTTATGCACTGAAGTCTACATACTTCTTTCTAGTCACTTTTCAGGCAACTGCCTTCACGTTTGATTATTTTTAAAAGCTGTATGAAGGAATCAGTAACTTCCACTACATAAACCACCATATAATACTTTTCACTTGTATCTGAATGTCTTGTTAAAAATGCATTTTTTACCACAATCCTAACAGTTTTTAGCTACTAAAGTTTCATAAATAAATAATAGTTCTCCCTGAAGTCATTCTATCTACTAACTAAAAACCATCAAGCTCAAAAAAAAAAAAAATTAATTGGGAAACAACAAAGAATTCCTAAAACCAATTCTTCTTACCTTGCTCATCAAGAAGCTTTTTTGTAAGATCTTCTGCCTCATCTCCACAGTCTAACTCCAGAGGATCATCATTAATATCCAGGTTCTCCAGCTCCAACTCCAAATCCTCACTCCCAGGTGCTTCCTTATTGTCTTTGGCATCTTTTGAATCTATTTAAAAGTTAAGTAGAAATATCAAACTATTGCATACACACAGTCATAATTAGAATACAGGAAGACTCACATTGCTAAATCTATGTCTCTTTAGTGTCTTAGTCTCATTAAAAGGAAATAGGGAGAAGAGTATCTACTTCTTGAGACTATACTGTTTCATCTGTTAGGTCTCAGTGGTTTGATATCCTTCACATAGCTTTACCCATATGCCTGAAAACTGCAAACATTTACCTACATTGGGGTCTGTCAAGGACTGCCAACAGTTCTTAGTGCTTTGATCTGTTCTGAACTATACCTGGTACATCTTCATTGGATGACATGCATACATTAAAACGGAACAAGATATTCCGAAATGTAGCAATCTAAGTCCGAAAGTGCTTAAAGTGGATTCAAGGCCATCACATGGAAAGTGCAAGCAAAAAAAACTTGCATACTGGGAAGGTCAGATAGAAAAACAGTAGCCTCCAAAACCCCAGTAAATGAGTATCATAAATGTTATTCAAAGAGAGCCAGATTCAAAGGTACAAATTCTCATTTAATGCTTGCACTTCATATTCTTCATAGCTCAACTGATAACAAAATCCACAAAGCAAGATAAAGTATTTTATACAGATCAAGGCAAAAAAAAAAAGCAAAAAGCAGAACAGGAAGAAGATACTGAAGAAATAATGTGCTATGTAGGTCAAATAAAAATCATGTTTTCCTTGAACACAAACAACCTATGAATCTCTAGATGAAGATTCAGAAAGGTATAGCTAATATTTTTCTTGGACAACACTGGTCCAGCATAGAGCATTTTTCCAAGAGATTACTATCTACAACATTTTATCATTCTTTTAGGCCTCCTTCAATCCTCATTTGCAGACTATGCTTCATAAAAAAATAATTTTCAAGGCAAATAACCTTATTAAAATACTTAAATTTTTCAAACAAACCCATGTCAACTAAACAGCGTACACATCATATGGAAACAGTAGACTCACGAAGCAAGCAACCTGTTTAGAATCACAGACTAATTTAGTCTGGAACGGACCTCGGTGAGGTCTCTAGTTCAACTTTCTGCTCAAAGCGGGTGAGCACTGTATTCAGACCAGATTTCTCAGGGATTTTTTCCAGTTGCCCTGAAAAATCTCTTAAGGCAGAGATTCCAGTCTTCCTGGGCAAACTGCTCCAACATCTAATTATCCTCACAGGGAAATTTCAGAATTTAGAAGTCAGAAAGAAGGCCATGAGCTATAAAGTTGAAATTCCATTAATACTCAACAATGACCTTACCGCATGTGTATTAGAAAACCATGTAGCCTGTGTGTTTGTTGGCATTTCCTCAATGCCAAAACACTGCTCTTATCCAAACATGCATCTTCCGTTACACTTTGAGCCAGTGATGGTGAATGCCATTTTTATCCCATTACAACTAAAGTCTGCCAAGGCCTGGTTGTGAACCTAGGGCTGCGTCAGAAGTGAGGAACCATCCAGGCCTTTTAATCTACTGGAATTTTATACTGAAACAGTTGGCTACCATTGAAGATTTAGTGGAAAAACCAGAATGAACACTAACATCTTTCAAAGAAGGTAAACTTCTTGGTTTCTCACAGAAAAGTTAACATTTACTCGCATTGATTAATCTCCAATTAAATTTCATATCTTCCCTAAAACTTCATCCAAACTGGTGTATTGTCTTGATCACCACGAATTATTTTGTTAGAAACTCATTACTTCCATCAAATTTGCCTATCTGTTGGACAAAATATGTTAAAAAAATACTCATCTAAGCATTCTACCTCTTGATTCATCTTTGCTGGAATCCTTGTTCTGGGAACATTTTTCATTATCTTTAAACAAAATTGCTGGCACAAAAGCCTTTAAGTCAATGAGATTCTCATAGAAGTTTCTAGCATCTTCGTCTTCCCAGATACCCCCCTCCAGGTCATACTCTCCAGGCTTTCCTGGTGTGAAAATATCAATACCAGGTCCATGTTCTGCAAAAATAGTGAAACCATAAGAAAGTTATTCACACAGATTTTTCACCTTCTAAAGGGAGGCACTTTAACATATTTATTACTACCACTGTTTTCACTTAAATATTGCAACATACGCTTCAAAGTGCTTTTAACAACCCAATCTTAATATTAGATATATCAATAAGCTATCTTAAAATAGTAAATTTGGCATTGATAGAAAACACGGACAGTATCAGAGTGAAAGCTGAATCAAGTAAAACCAAGCAGCACATTATGTGGTTTTAGAAAGGAAAGCTATAACAGACTTCAACAACATTAGCATAAAAAGTAATCGCTTTGAGCCTGATGAACTATACCTTATCATATTTTAAGAACAGAAGTTTAAAGAGAATGATTTTAAATTTAGAGGTATTCAAGAAATACAGCTTTTTTAACCTCAAGATCACTTCAGACAAAAGGTAAACTCATGATTTCAACATCTCTAAACCTAAAATTTGATATTCATTAAGGCATTGAATAGTTCTGCCAGTTAAATGCTTCACCTCTCGTCAGGAGGTCAGAGAGCCACCCAGTGACTTATCTGGCTTAACAGCATGTTCCTGCTCATAGCATCATGACCCAAAATATACTTCAAATTCATTTTTTAACAATATCAGATTTTAAAATTCTAACATATACAGTTCTTTAAATATTAAAAAATGCATTACATTAAATTGAAAGGATTAGGTTAAAACATTTTTAATTTTCCATTTATTCCTGTATTACCTGAAACAAAGCTAAATAGATACTACTTTAAAATAATTATTACTTAATTACTTAATATTACTTAAATAGATCTACTTACTTACACAAGTTATGTTTACATGTTAGGTTTAATTACTTTAATAAAAAACTATGTATTATTCATTCTTTGATATCCTTAAGGGAGAAAACCTAAATAAAAAGAAATCAATGGGAAGAACACATCAGTAAGAGGGTTGGGTTAGCTTTCCCACCACATCTAAGCCAAGTCCAGCATCCTGTTTACTTGCTTTAGAAGATGTCCTACCCTCAGGTGTTGGTTTCTCCTGGGGAAGGTCAGGCATATTTTCATCCAAAAGATCAGCTAGAGATTGAGAATTTGCCAACAGCTTCTGATAGGACATTGCAAATTCCTCATATTGCTTGTGTCGATCTTCACTCAGCTCTCCTTTGGAGTGAAGAATGCGCCTACAAAAACCAAAGTTACAGTAAGACGACTTTTTTTCTTAAAATGTATTTGAGCTATGCTGAGCCACTACCAATTTCTCTGAGCAAAGCTAACCTTCCCTCTTTGACGGAACTGTGAGAATTCTAGTTTAGACCGCAATAGCAAAAATTTGAGCAACCCTATTTTTTTTTCCAAACAACCATACTGAATTACTGACTTCAGTATCATTGAAGGTAGTACAGTCACAGAAGCCCTAAGGTCAATGTCCAAAGAGAAAGACTAACTTATTTTTTTGTCATGACTATCCTGTAACAGTCCTGCACTATGAAAAGACTTTTGCAGTAAATTAAAACATTCAACTTGCATGAAAGCATAAAAGTTACATAAAAGTTGCTTTGCATCTGTAAGAATACATTTCCATGTTGTTCAAATGATTAAATGGGCGATCATTGCCAGGAGGCTCAAAAAAGTTGCACATTAAGACCAGCCCATTAATTTTCCAACAAACCAAATTATTTCACTTGCTTTTTGTTTTCTTTTATGAAACTATCCATACTTATTTTAAATTCTCATTTTTAAAATTGAAATCCATTGTCAAAAGCAACTTGCATTTGAAGGAACATAATCACTGCTTACAAGTGCACAATAAAGCAGTTTCAGGATTACATGCAGAACAGTACAACTCAATTTTCTTACCAAACTACAATTAAGGCCATCTTGGATTTCAGACAAAAAATATCAAGAACTTTCAGTAGTTTGAACCAAATATACAGAACAAGGGAATCTCTGCTAGTACAAAGCTTGCCACAGAAGACTGATGAAAGACTGTCATCCTTGATTTTGGGTTAACTAAGAATAAGCTGGTTGCTCATTAGCAATGTTCTAGTTTGTCCTCAACTACAGCTCCCGAGAAGTGCATTTTGCCATCCATGGCTTGATCCACTCTACATGAACAGTTATTATATGGACAAGGCACAGTCAGTTCTTTACCAGTAAGGGACACTTCAGCCTGCCTGAGCTGTTTGGGGACCTACTGCAAAGATACAAACGGGCTCAGATCAAAGACGGACTTTCAAAGGGAAGCTGACAGAATGAGCTTGCCTAGCAAGTTTCCAATTTGTTTTACAGTAACTTGAATAATGCTAGTAACATTGGACTAACTAGCTGTAACCACTTACAATGCACCCCGCACTGAGATGAAAGCATCAGAAGATAAAGTTTGAAACATGGTGCGAATGCCATAATTCCTAAAGCAGGTAGCATCAATACATTATCATTAGGCTTTTATTAAGCAATAACTATACAATCACATTCTTGCCAGAAGACCAAAACAATTTATAGCATAAAAACTCTAAAACAGTTTAAGCAATGTAAGTTGAGGGATAACAATCTTGGCATTTTTCAGTTCCAGGTTAACTGTAAAACAAAAGTCATCTTTGTACACAACACATTCACAGGGTGAGCAACAAAATCCCTATCTGCTCAGAACCAAAACTTGACATAGATGTCTTGCTAGAGGGCAAGAAGTAGTAATGCTAGCAAAAGTTCTATTTCTTGTCCCTCTTGCAAAAACACACCTATATAACATGTATTACCTGCTCCTCCAAAGTAGAGCTAACAAATTAAATAACCACTGACAATTTCTAAAGTGCAGTAGTTCAGTTTGGATTCAGGAAACATGCTAAGTGCCAATTCATAGCATTTCCATGGAGACAGCTATGCATTAGGTACCCTGCTCCTGCAAAGTAGAGCAAGAAAAATTAACAAATTAAATAACCACTGACAATTTCTAAAGTGCAGTAGTTCAGTTTGGATTCAGGAAACATGCTAAGTGCCAATTCATAGCATTTCCATGGAGACAGCTATGCATTAGGTACATATTTTAAGTTTAAAATATACCAGCAGCCTCATTTAAAATATACCAGCAGCCTCAAACATGAGCATTGAAGCTCTGTGCTATTATTAAAAACCAAAAAAGCAAAGTGCTGCAACAACAGTACAAGAGTTTCAGTTCTCAGTTTTAGTTCCCAAAAGACAAGTGTTAACAAATCCAAGCAAGCTAAAGCATACTAAGCAAACTTTAAAAAGCACAATTCATTTTTGGATGCAATTAAAAGTACAGCATACAGTACTTATCTTACTTTATGTCTCTTCAGAATTTCATGAAGTGCCACCATGCAAGTTCAGCAGATCTTAAAAACATCCTTAATTTAGACAAAAGAAGTTTCTTCCATATCTAAGACATTTTTGAAGAATCAAGTTGTTTCCTTCCAATGACACAGCCTGCACAGGTTTTGCTGTGCCCTTAGCTGTGTAACCAAACAACCATCAGGTTCTACTGTCAAAGTGTAACTCAAGGTAGTTTTCCTAATTATCCCCTTGCAGAAACCGTTGTGTCTAATAATGCTTTAATTTTACCTAAATGATTCAGCAGGTAACACAATATTAAAGCACTGTTAAGGTTAGCATATTAATTTTCAATTAACTCAACCAATCTGTACAGCTTGAGTTATTTCACAGTCACTCTCCTGACAGAGGTAAATTCAAGAGGTATTTACCTGACAAAATATCATGACCTAAACATAAGACACTGTTGATGCACAAGAGGGAACAGGTCACTCCCTGTTCACTTCACCAGTTCTGGAATAACAGTAGGAATAAAAGCTGTTGCTATCAGCAAAGCTGATCAGGTTTCAAATACACAGAGGTCTGGTTTTTTCCAATAGTATTATTCCTTTTTTTTTTTAAAAAAAAAACAAAACAAAACCAAACAACAAAAAACCAACAACACATCACCACAATCACTTTTCAGAAATCCACAGTTTAGGAAGATTTCTATAGTATTCGAAGACTTCTTACCAGGCAAGTTTCTGTCTTTGACCTCACGCCTTGCACATCCATAGCATGCAAATGCCAAGCATCTCTCGTTACAGACACGTTGTAAGCAAATAAAATTAGGCAGGAAAGTTTTTTGATGTCTTGTATCTTTAACAAAACTTATTCCCCAACTTTTAGTAAGCAGCTAAAATAAACATCTAAAAGTTCAGACAGAGATAAATAATAGAATTATCTTCATCCAGTGATAAACTATACTTCTTCACATTCCTTCCCCAAAACAAAGCTTTGCACCCAAGCTCATAGGGATAATTCAGATAAGGTGCATAAAGAGGTCTCTAGTCTGATCTACTCAAAGCAGGCTCAATGAGATCAGACGAGGCTGCTCAGGGCTCTATGCAGTCATTTTTATCCAGTTGTGCAAGTAAACATTAAAGTATATTTCCCTCTCGCAGATCACTTATGTTCTTTCTTCTTCATGGTTTCTTAACATTCTTCATATCTCTTGGAATTTTTTTTCACTTTATTTCCTAACCTACAGACTTTTCAACACTCACTCATTGAAATCCCAGACAGAACCAATGTGCCCAGAACCAGTTATAATTGTGAAAGTATAAAAGTTCATATTCATTAACTTTAAAAAAATAACAACTAAGTCAATAACACACTTGAAAGTAGTAAGGTACTTGTAGAAATAATGGTAGCTCAAAAGTCAGTTTATGGTCCTGTGAAATACACCACTTAGCTGACCAAGACCAGACACGACTGCAGCACAGTACCCATCAGCACAATGGATCCAAGTTTAAAGCCTTGATTTGAGAACATAAAATTTTAATGTACTCCAAGCATACATTTGGCTCCAGACCAATGTTCAGCCTTTTAGTTGAAACCTGTGCCTACACACAGTAACATGTTCATTTCTATCTGCTTGCAATGCTTCCAAAAGGATTTAAGAATGACCATGTTTTAAGTCCAGAAGTTGGGTTTAGGCTGGCTCCAATAATGACAATTCAAGATGCTTTAAAGAAAAGCAAACAATTATGAAACAATGTAGTCATGGTAGAAATTAAATTATTCCAATCTTAAAGGTGTGTATATTCATACCCTTCCGTATTAGTATTTCATATACACATTTAAGAGGATTTGAATCAAATTGTCTATACCTTCCAACACTTCAATATATAAAATTTGCCCACATTAAAGTGTAAGGGATACCTTGTTAGTCTAACCTAATTTTTCCTCCATACTGGTATACTAAAAAAAGTAAACAAGCCAAAGCCATTGTGGCGTATGCTCCATTAGATACATGTGGGTGGAAAGGGAGAAATTAGATTGTGCCAACTGGAAAAGGACAGTACCAGCTGGGAAAGAAGCTTTATTCTCAAGCTGCTAAGGGAGCATCACCAAGCCTACAGAGAACTAAAGCTAAAGGTCAACCTCCATTTTCTTTAAAGATATTCAAAGAGTCTGTTTGGTTTTTGCTTTTTAAGTATTTGGAGCAAATTTAGAACTTTTTTTAGATATATTGCAGAAAACACTTATCTACTACACACTGCTAACAGACTTTGTTTACAAATACTGCGACAAAGCTAGCCATTTCATAAATAACTATTTTTCTCTCCATAAATAAAAAGCAACATTCAAGTATCACCTGTTTTGTCTTTCAATATTTTGTAGCTCCCTGTGGTCCCTTTTCAGGTGTTTGGTCAAAGACGTAAAGTATTCCTTCAACAAATTCTGGAAGGGCTGTTGTTTCTCTGGGCTAATTATTTCACTAGGAGGAAAGCTCAAGTTAAACTTCTCTGCAACAGTTTTTACTTTCCTTGGTACCAAACCAGCAATGTCATCTCCACAATGCCGACAAAAGCTGATAACCACAGAAACATGAGTGTGGGATTCTCGATCAGCGTTAATAATATTTTTAAGCTGCTCATAGATTAAAGACAGACCTTCTTTGTCAGTGAAAATCCCGACTATTGTCAATTCTGCAATGAAACGCAAATCAGTTCTTAACTTGGTAATGTTGGGAGTCTTCTCTTCCTTCCTTGCTTCAAAATGTTTTTTCCAAGCCTGAAGTAGTGAAGGAGCAAAATCAGCATAGCGCTGGTGAAAGAGGGAACACAAGTGCACAGCGCAGTTCACATCTGATATTTTCAGTTTGGCTTCCACAATAGAAGCTACTGCTTCTGCAATGTATTTGCTTAAATTCAGGCTATTAAAGTCATGGGACAAGGAGTCCCTTTGTTGCTCTGTAATGGTTTTTAGCTTCTTAACAAAAGCTGTGTTCTTCTTCAAACTGGAATCTAGTCTGCTGAAGAAGTTTTCCTCGGGGCGATTGTCTGGTGCATTCTGGTTTTTGCTGCGAAGCTCTTTTCTTGCCTGATGGCGCTCCCAAGCCTCCTGATGGAGCTGATGTGCTTCCTCTTTTTCTCTAAGAGAAATAAAAATTAGTCATTTTTGTTACAGAACCTTACTTTCATGTTAACAGTTCAAGGGAAAAAAAGTCATAGTTGGAAATCATCCAGTAGTTCTAAACACAATTTCCCCTTAATACTCTATTTTTAAATATTTAACAAGTTAATCCTAGAAAGCTAAAGCATTTGCTTCTTAAACTACTCTGTTTAATATTTTTGCTGCAAAAGGCAAGTACTACTTGTTACAAAATGAAATTTCTCAAATATTTCTATGCAGAACATATTAATCCCAACAGCCTTAGAAAATATAAACATAAAACTCCATTTATTCCAGACAGAGATGAAGTTCTTACTGAAGAGGACAACAACCTTTCAACAGGTTACTGTATTACACGGTTAAGGGAAATCTTTTATTCCCAGACTACTGAAATTACACAGAAAATTTTAAATAGGTAAAATACATCTATCCCAGCTAGAATTCAGCTATGACATTGCCTCTTAGAAAGTGACATATTTCAAACACAAGACTGTCTGGAATCTTTACATAGAATCTAAAGATGCTATATTCAACACTGTAGTACCTTTTGATAACATACCAGGAAACATTGTCTTCACAATATCACATATTAAACTGCCAGGTTACATTCTGTGTTTGCCATCCAGATTTCAATTGTCTATGATTGATTATAAGAAATTACAGCCAACCCTCACAGTAGATTTGTTCCTGTTATGGTCTGTGGACCTGTTAGACCCTGTATTCCCTGTTTTATGACACCAACACTTCTCCATCTTAAAAGAAACTGTGCTTCTTTATTCAATCATATTTGTGCATTACAGGGTCATCACATGGCGAACACTATCAAAAACCCATATTACAGACTAAAGTAACAGAGGTTAGAGGTGAAAATCAAAATTACATAGAAGTCATAAAGCATGCTCAGCTAGCCATGTAAAATTTATAACGCTACATACAACTTATAAAAAATAACTTAAAAAGTTCATCTTTTAAAATTCTGCCCACAACCCTGACAGCAGGACTACAGCATTTGGCACAATTAAACCATTAAAAGACAACTTACTTCAGCTGAGCAGCTGCTTCTTCTTGTTTCTTTTTCTCTTCCTCCTCTTGTTTCTTTTTCTCCTCTTCTTCAAGTTTCTTTTTTTCTTCCTCTTCTTTCTTCTTTTGCTCTTCTTCTGCCTTTACTTTATCCTCTTCTTTTTTCTTCCGCTCCTTGTCTTCTTTTTTTCTTTTATCCTCTTCCAGTTTTTTCTTTTTATCTTCAGGAACCTTTAAAGTCTCTTTCTTCATGCCAACCTTGACATCTTCTTTTGGCTTCTCCCTGGTGCTCACTGGTCGCCTTTCACTAAATTCTTTTTCTTTATTATTTAACGGAGATTCTTTTTCTTCCATATTTGCTGGCTTTTTGCGCTCAGCTGGCATTGTGTTACCCAGGCAAGTCTGCAGAATTACAGGAAAGTAAGTACTTTTAACTTGTTGTTGATATATTAAAGTCACTTTCACAGCCCACCCATACTCACTTAGTTCTTAACTAAGTAAGATAATTCACAAATGCCTGACTCATCAGAATAAAATACAGGTTTAAGGTAAGTTTTCTTGAACTAAGGAATGGACCTAACAACAGGTAAAAACTAATCATTTTGATATAGTGTTATACTGCAAAGTTGCCTTCAGCATGAATTGTGAAGTAAAGGCATTTGAAATTTCTGCTACTTGAGGAATACAAGATTTTGGAACACAAGCAGAAGTCCATCTGAAAAAAAAATCCAAGACTGACGAAAGCAAAGTACCCCCAACTTAAAAATTAATCAAAATATTTGATTCATCAGCATGCACCTGTGCCTCACTGACCTTTCGACACATATCCTAAGAATACTCCCCATTCCACTACCTCTACTTAGGATCATAGGATAATGCAGGTTAGACAGGACCTCAAGAGGTTCAACCTCCTGCTCAAAGCAGGGTCAACTATAAGGCCAGAGAAGATTGCTGTAGGCTCCAGTCTTGAAAACTGCCATGGAAGGACACTGCACAACCTCTCTGGTCAAGCTGCTCCAATGCCTGACTGTCCTCATTGTTAAAAGGCACCATCTTGTTCCCCTCTTTCCTTATCCCTACCAAGATTTCCCCAGTCATCTCAAGCACTCTTCTGTATAGCACAAGTACCAGCCCAAGTACCACATGCTGTGCTAAGATGTATGCACAAACCTCCCTGCCAGCAGAACAAATGGAAATGATAGCAGAAAGGCTCCAATTTGTATCTCTTTCTACTCAACCAATGTTTTTCTGGGGACTTCTAGGAGCTTTAGCATCTTTGGGGTTTCTAGCCCTCTAAGTTTTAGTTTCATGTGGCTAAGAATCCAAAAGATAACAAATATTGAACAAAAAAAGGATAGAATCACAGAATAATTTAGATCGGAAGGAAACTCTGGAGGTTACCTAGCTCACTCCCCTGCTCAAAGCAGGTCAAATCAGATCAGGGACTTGGCTAGCTAAGTTTTGAGTATCTCCAAGGATGGAGATGCTACGGCCCCCTCTGGGCCTGTTCCAGTACCTGAATAACCACACTGTGAAAAACCTTTTCCTAATATCATCCTGGAATTTGCTATGCCTCATCTTGTGTCCATTTCTTCTCATGCTATCCCTGTACAGCTGTGAGAAGAACCCAGTTCCATCTTCTGTTGTAGACAGTAGCAAGACTTCCCCTTCACTTCTTACAGATGAAGAAACCCAGTTCTCCCAGTCTCTCTTCAGATAGCACATCCTCCGGCCTCCTAATGATCCCGGTGGCCCTCCAGTGGACTTGCTCCAGCATGTCAATGCCCTTCTTGGAACAGAGAATCTACAACTGGACGTGGTGTCCAGATGTGGTCTAATAAGTACCAAAGAGAGGGGAAGACTCACTTTCCTCAACCTGCTGTCTAACTCTTGTTACTACAGCCTAGAATGCAGCTTGCCTTAATGCAGGGGCATTCTGCCAACTCATGTCCAGGATCAGATAGGGCCAGACAGGACTGAAAGAGGCAATTAGAACCACCTAAGCCTTATTTACTTCAGACTACATTAATTTCTTAAAACAAAAAATAATTTTCACATATTTACATGTTCAAGTTAAATGCATATATAGGCAGGACTGATGGGACATGATTGCATGTGATACCTCCTAAAAAACCATCACTTAGTTTTTATTAGTAACACCAATTTGATTCCCAACTGCCATCCCTACTTTTGCTTAACATTTTACTCTGACTGGATGATGAAAATATGCTAGATTCACATATTTCCTGCATCTACTCAACAAAGTGGATAATGAAACACTTGCATTCCAATCTAATGTAGAGTGCTTCTAGTATTATTTTTAACTATTTTGAAGGATATTTATAAATAAGGCATCACAATAAAGAAAATCTCTGTTTCTAACTACGTATTCCCCATTCCCTACCCCACCCCCAAACCATAACACGACAGATTCATATACTGACTATCCCATGTGGAACGCTGCGTTACAATTTTTAAGACGTTTGTCCAGGTCTTCTGAAGAAAAAATTGCTTGCAAAAATTCACCGTATATTCAGATATGGGCAGAGACAACTTACCACTGGAGAACCTATTGAGGACTTGGCCTCTTTGACAGCAATTGGCAACAGCACCAACGAAGAAATGTTTCTGACACTGATTTATGGAAGTGAGACCAATCAAATCAGCATTGCTTAAACAAGTACTAGCAAATTTGGCTCCCTAATGCATGTCTACAACTAAAAGATTTCACAGCTCAACATCTCAGAACTACGTGGATTTCAAAAACACTGATCTACATCATCTTAAAACAGTATTATTATTAAATCAGTACTTAACCAAGGCGGGGGGCGGGGGGAGGGGGGGGGGGGAATCAACAAAACCCAAACAGCTAAGCAGCCCCCTCAAATTAAAGCTCTGAACTAATTTTTCGATCTCTGTAGGCCAGCTAAATGGGACCTGTTCCTCACAGATCCATTTGGGAGATGCAAATCCTCTACATGTTCTGTTTCAAATTCAACAATAACAATTATCAACCATTTCTCAGTACGAATCCACGCTGGAAATTCCATCAGTTTGAGATAGCTAAACTCTCTCTCCCACCATTTTTAATAAAAGGGGTTTGAAAGGGAAACTTTTAGCATTTAAACATCACCATAATATCTTACTAGTAAGACTAGGTCCATTGGAACATTGCATGAGACTCTCCCAATAATTGTATTAAAGTGTTTTTCACCAAGAAGTCTATTAAACAAAAAAACAATAAAGTACAAAAACACATTCATTAAAAAAAAAAAAGTGTTAGATTCTGAAAGGTAATGAATTGGGAGCTAACTTTAAAAAGAAAATATTGTGAAAAAAAGAGTTGTTTGATTAAAGAGATGCTGGAAAGACATGCCACAATTCCAATATTCCGGCTTTTATCTTTGTCCCCCACCTGTTGTTAGTAGGGTAATTCAATAACAACTGGGGAAAAACGAAACAAAATATCCAGCTACACATGTAACTTTTAACAACATGGTCACTTACCAAAATCATTACACTACTCAAACTCTCATTAATTTTAGGAACTCAGAATTCTGTTTTAAAGACATATCTGACATTTGCTTGTATAAAAACAAAATAGAGAAGATAGGATAAAAAGAAAAGGGATGGAGCATAACTGGGTACATTGTGATTTCGACCATAAGACAGTATTATCTGCTTTTTCCCCATGAACACTAGTGACCAAAAAAACCCCAACAATCTAGTTTATAATCGATTTCTGTCCTGTATCACAGAATACATATATTACAATACTCCTCACTACCTGCTACGTATATAGCTCCTTATCTCACAAACCCTTCCGATCGCACTGCCAGCTCATTTATGTCTACCAACCACTGATCGCAGGAGGCAGGCAGCGCGGTTGCTGCCTCCAAGCTATGCACAGACTGATTCACCGGTCAGCACACGAGTGTCAGCTAACAGCACAGAGAAAACAGAACTGTCCACTGAGCGTATGCTATAGCCCTTCCCTCAGCAAGAATATTAATTTAGACCTTGTTACTTTTCCTCAGCTGCCAGTTATCACAAGATCTGTAGAAAGTTTATACCTTCAAAATATGTGCCTAATTTGATTGAAACTGGCAGAAAGTTTCAAAAGTTGTGGGAAGCAGCAGGCTTGCCTGGGTCTCATTTCCACAGGAAATAAGGCTGAAGATACAGAGTTTGGTCCAGATTAAGGGAATGGAAAGGAAACACTAAGAGAAACTTCATCATTAAGAAACTTCTATTTAATACCCAATGTTTATGTGAATGTACCGATGAAAAGGAAAAAATTACATGAACTTCATGAGCCAATGGATAGGAAGAACTGGCGCTCACAGCTGAAAATTAGAAAGGACAGCAGAGACAAATACAAGGCAAGCTTTCCATATGCTTTTGGACTCTTGGCAGTCCATTTCTGTAGTGACATTTAGATGCTTTAACACTTTATCTTCTTAGTTTTATCACTTAAAGATGTTATTTTTCCAGAGAAAACTATTTATCTTAATTTTTCACTATTTGACCTACCTTAACTCAATCTTAGTTAAGAAATTTTTTATTGTACCTGAATTTCTACTTAGCTTTTGTCATACCAATCTCAGAATTTGAAAAACTGAGGGGATTGGGTTCATGATACTCTAGGTTCAGAAACTTAAGAAATAGGTCTTGAAATGCACAGGCAACATTTAAGAGAAAGCATCCATGTACTCCCTCTCAAGGAAACCGAAGATTCATAAAAGGTATTCAGCATCATTAATCTAGTCACCATTCAGAATAAAAGGATAAACATCAACACCTTGGTTTGATATGCTTGAATCCTCTCAAATCAACAAAACCATCCAATTGTCACAGACTGCAGTACCATGAACCAGACCTTAATCCTTGCAAACACAAGTACGGGGGGAAGAAATACGGCTTTATTAAACTAGCAATATTGAGATTTTTCCACATTCTTTTTTACTGCTACTGGAAATCAAATTGTTCACATAAACAATCCTTTATGCAACTACTTTATTACAAAAGAGATAAGGGAGATAAAGAATGTAGGCAAGATGTCCCACTTCTGAAATCATACCACTCGAAAATTAAAAGTTTCAAGAATTGAAATGCAATTAAGGTTTCTCTCAAAGTAAGGGAAGGAAAATAAGAAAAATACCATGGTCAATCAGAAGAAAATAAACTTAGCCATAAGTTTTGAAACATGAGACACTGAGCAAGACAGGAAATTATAGTGCAGAGAAAGAAGCCCCCCCTACACCCTGGCAGGGAGGCAGGCCTGCCTAACCAGCCGGGCAGTTTTACTTTCGGTTCCATACGTCTCGGAGAAAGTGTTTTGCTGTCAGATCTGCAGGAACACGCTTTTCATCGGGCAAAAGAGGCCTACGGACAAGTCACTAACTATATGCGGAGCAAAAGACTTCTTAGCTAACAACCCTCCTCGCTTTCCTCAGGACGCCCCTACACATGCCAATCCACGTAGGCAGGCTTTCCCACAACCCAGCCACCTTCTCAGGCTCTGCCTTCCCCGCTCGCACCGCAAGACAGAGGAAAAACAGCGACCTGCCCCGCTCCCTGCCACCGCCTCCCCGTGCCCTGCATCCCCCCTCACCCTAGTCCTTCCTCCTCCTCACCCCCT
>NW_009192057.1:0-69853 GCF_000690835.1 Fulmarus glacialis
ATATAAATATAAATATAAATACAAATAATATAAATATAAAGACTGTGTAAGATTTGGATAAATAGAAAGATAAAAGCCAGATATAAATGAAACAATTAGAACCCTCTTGGGCTGAGGTCCTTCAAGTAAGAGAAACACAGGTTTAAATCATTACAAAAAGTAATATTTCTTGACATTTGTTGGGTTTGACCAAGAGTTTGTCCAAGGCAGTGTTCCTTTGAGCAGCAGTGCACTGACATGTTTGAAGCCTTGCACAAGGTGCTACTATAATTGTCTCCAATATTCCCATAATAGCTGTATGTGTTTGAAGTGCTGGTTGTGTTCATTGCAGTCTGATTCCTGTCTGGCTGATTTCCTCCTCTGTGTAAACTTTTCTTTCCATGAATCCTCATGAGTTTCCAGAGTTTGCTTTCTGTGAGAATCTGTGTGACCAGAACTGGATTTTTTGCCTATTTGAGAGAAGCAAACACAGCTGGAACAAATTCTTTTTTTTTTAATCAGTGTGAGTATTTGTGAAAATATTTTTGGTTGTGTTCCCTCTGCTCTGCCTTTTCTGACTGATACTTGCACAGACATGTGGAAAAAAATCCTTTTTATTCTTTCGATAAGGCCACTACATGTCTCAGCTTCTAATTGTGATAAAAAATCTCCTTTGACAGGCCTGCCAATTTAAAAGTCAGCCTCAGTTTATTGAAATGAAAGAAAGGAATTGAAGTTCAGTTCTCCCAGAGAATCATTCTTCTCATATCCCGAGCACACATTAGTTCTGGATCTCTGTGGAATACAATAGAAGAGAGGTTATTGAACTGAAGTTTCAAGCACAGAAGCAATGCTCTGGCCAATTATATTTTGCCAGGGCTGAAATTGGACTAGTCAAAAAACAGGATATCAAACCGCAAACCAATACGATGCAAAATCAAATCTCTTCTGAGATGAAATGCTTCTCTGTCTAGAAAGGTGAGGGAAGTGATGCTGTATTTTTATCTTTAGTACCTGTCTGCTCTTCATGCCTTGCTTTCTGACTTTGTCTCCTTTTTCTATCATAATCCCTATTGTGTGGCTGCTTAGAATTCAGTGATAGTACTGAGTATTAGATGTCAGAGTGCTTTTGCCTTATAATTACCGGGCTTGTTGAGGGTGTGCTGGACAGTAGATGTGAAAGCTCAGGTTAAGTGCTCCTTCAGGGTCTCACGAGGTCAGCCCCCAGGCAGTTGCCAACGCAGGAGAGGGGAGGAGAGACTGCCTATCAAACAGTGGGACAAAGTTCCATGATCAGCTGTTACAGAGTCGGTGCTGAATTTCCATTACATTCCCGTTGCTGTTGGAAAGGCAGCTATGCTCTTCATCTCTTCTATGAGATGTCAAGCTACAATTTTCTTCAAATATTTAATTTTGTTGCAGGTTTGGCTACATTTGCTTCCCTTCACATCATACCTTCCCCCAGGCATCCTGTGCACCTCTACACAAGACACAGATGCACCATCTGGGAAACAGTTTGTAGGTGGTCATGGAACCCACACATATAGCTATTAGCTTCAAGATGCTCATGTCTGCATTAACCATCAGATTGACTCTCTTGTGTTGCATTTTTTAAGAAAGTCTAAATTGCTTAATTTGTCTAATTATTTACAGTCCCATTTATATCAAGTTTTCTTACACAAATTATTTCTTCTGATGCAAAGTAAATGACTCAGTTTTTACAGACCTTTGGATATGGTGCCATCTGCATTTCTGTTATCTCAGGAAATATTCATTTTGTGATTCTATTCATGCACACACCACAAATGTGAAATACGTGACGCAAGAAGTCACCATTGGGTTAAAACTAACAAGATACAGGCAGCCTCAACATCCTGAGATAAAATGTTCTAAAAAAAAAAGACTCAATGACTTGCAAAAATGACTGTAGCTTCAGAAAGAGTATCTTTGCTCTTTGTATCAGGCAACTGAGAATTCAGATAGTGCAAGTTCTCTACAAGTAGTGTTCGCTTACCCAAATGAGATACAAGACTGATATGTCTGGGTAATTTATACATGTTTAAAAAGTAATTTCAAGGTTCCATTAACTGAGTGATTTTGGATGGACCCAATTCTGAGGGCCCAATGTTCACACTATGGACATTTCAAGGAGGTTTACTTCAGACTAAGTCTAGTCTGTTCTCATGGATTGGAAAGCCACTAGCAGTTGAAGCCCACCTTCTGGTTTAGCTTCATCCAGAAGGAGACCAGTTTGTATGGTCCACTATCACTCAGTGATGGAAATCAAAGCATGGGTAAGTAGGGGCCATCAGGAGATTTTGCTTCAAGAGCAGGCTCTTGATTTGAACGAAAATGCTACTGTAGATGCCCCTAGATATTGCTTGTAATGACAACTGGAACAAAATTTTCTGTCAAAACCATTTCTTCATGGATTGTAGGAATTCAGATCAAATTAAACAATTTAGTAAAAGTGTCTCCTTTCTACAGAAAACATCAGTCTCCTTTTCTGTCAAAGATTTTCAACTAATACTGACAGATTTCAGCTCATACCTTTTCTGGCAGCTCTAGCCCAAGGCATCAGGCACCTCCATGGAGAAGGGGATGGGCTGAGGCCAGGCAGGACATCAGCCGGCGGGTGGGGGTCAGGATCAGACATGGGAATGGCTGCAGCAAAGCTGTGGCGTAGCTTAGGCAGGGGCCGAGGGCAGGAGCTCAGCTCAAGGGCGGCTCCGGAGAAGAGGGGGGACCCTGACCCAGACTTTGACAGCCCTTTTACCAAGGCCACCAGCTCAGCTGGCCCCGAGCCCAGGCTGCCAAACCCCCAGGAACGGCGGGAAGCACCCTCAGGACCCTGACATATGTGGTGTAATTCCAAATATCCATCCTAAAAATCAAATACTTTGCTTACATTGATAAGTGAGGTAGAGATTTTCAAAATTATAACAGGGTATGAATCTCCCACTTGGCAGCTTTCTACATTATTGCCTTAGTCTGGAAGGATTTTAACTGCAGTGGAACAGATGTCACATATTGCCCTGGAAAAGGCTGCATATTGCATCAAAGAATATTATGTGGGGGAGACGGTTTTAATATGTTTTCCAGAGCAAAACTCCTACTTTGAGACTCCATGTCTTAGGAAATACTGGAGACTTCAGCCCTGAGGGCTGGAGGTTCTTTGTGGGTGGTGGACAGCAGGCAGCAATAAGGTGGGATGGGAAAAAACCACTTTTTTCTGTGGTTATGCACTGAAAGAGCAAAAAAAAGAGTTGATAGGCTCCAAAGAAGGTGGCCAGGTTGCAATTTGGACTTACTGTTTTCTGTGGACTGAGTTACTGTTACCAGAAAATTACTTGCCCGGGGCATGCAGGGAGCCTTAAAAGTCAGGGAGCAATGGGAATAGGTCCTCAGACATTTTTAATTGAGATGTTTCCCATGATGGTTAGAAAATAAACCAAAACTGATCTTCTCTACTCTCTAGTAGCTGGGAAGGTAGTTGATTGAGATTGCTTACCAAAACAGCAAGATTTTGTTGGAAAAAATAATGAAATAAAAAATGTGCGTTGTCTGTTTTGTTTTCTCACCCTTTATATTAAACTTGGTTGATTTTTTTCAGTTAGAGTTGGGGTTTTTTTTTTAGATAAGAAAGAAACTTTTGTTTTAAGGGGGCATAAAAGGGGAAGCAAAAACAAAAACACAATCTCATGACTCTAGAAACTGAAGCTTTTCAAACCAGTTACTGTAAGATTTGCAATGAAGCTGTGAGGAGCAGCACTGATGGACAGGAACAGGATATGGTGTTCTCCTAAATTAGCTCAGTTCCCCTGCATTAGAGCACAAGCCTTTACCATCAACTATTAGCAGGAATCTATAACCAGGATAAATGGGGCATGCTTATTTCTTTCAGCATCTTAATTAGTTATGATGCCCCTTCCTAAAGACATTACAGGATCTGAAACAGTCTCTGAGCTAGGAAACGTGTTATCTCATATCCTGAATCCCTGGGGCAGGATGCTGCGCAGATTCGGTCAGTACAATGTTAAATGTGGCACATCACCGTTGGCTTTTTACGGTGCTGGTGGGCACACATACAGAAGTTTTTTTCTAATATTGAGGGAGGATTGATGAAGAACCTTCAGTCCGGAGTCTTGGAAAAAGTGCTAAATGGTGAATAAAACTTTGGGCATCTTTAGGGCATAGGATAGCATGTCCCCCAATACAGGTGAGGAGCAAGGGGACAGCAGGGCTGTGCTGGGTGTGTGGAAAAAAAAAACAACCCAGGGAACAGGCAGGTATCTGCATACAGCTTGGCTAAAAGGGGGAACACGTTTGGGCTGCAAAGTTGGCGTGGCCGGGAGCAGAGCCAACGTGGAGGAGCACCATGGCCGTGCTCCATGCAGTAGGTTCGCAACTGCTATAGTGGTCAGAAACTGGTGCAAAAGCTACTCGGTCCATAATCTGGGTGCATCCATGTGGCTATAAAAGGGTTTGTATGTGTTTTATTAACCGTAAACACTGCTTTTTAGCTAGGTCAGTTTACAGACCAGGAGAACAAAGTGCCTATCAAAGCTGGGAGGAGGTGTCCCACAGAAAGGGCCACCCCTGGCTCTGTCAGAAAGGCAGAGCCGTGCACTGGCCCATGCAGTCAATACGTTTAGCCGCTCAAGAGGATTAAAACGACCTCATTGGATTTGTCACTTGCAGAGATTTATCCAGCAGTCACATTTAATTTCCCAGCTCTCAATGCCTGTAACCTGATTTCTACATCTGTATGGGGTATGTGGAAAGCAGGGAGGGATGGGGGGAAACATCAGACTTGGAAAGAGCCACTGTCAATTTAAACATCATTTAAACTCTTGGGGCTGAAACGACAACAGGGCGGTGCAGTGAATAACACAGCTGAGTGCTAACACGAGGACCAGCGCTCGCTGGTCACGGTGCTCCCCTTCCCTGCCTTGCTCCCTTTTCTGAGACGTGACCTGCTATTCTGTTCCATCTGCTTTTACAGATGAGGGTAGAGCTGCTGTCTCACCCATTTTCCCCTGCCCAGTCCCACCTCCTGTCTGTGCTGTGAGAGGTTTCAGTCTCAGCCAGGGTTTACAGACCCCGCTCTCAGCCCTGCCGCATGTGCTGGCTCTGCACGTGCCCTCGCCCCCCAGATGGGGATTAAGCCTTTCAAGTTTATGGAAACACTTCATTTCTCTGCAGTTATCTCTTAGCCAAGTTATCCCTTAGCCAAGTTATCCAGATTTAATTGCTTTAATCATTCCTCAACTCCTTCCAGACCCTCAAGCCATTATTGTTTGATTTTTGTTTTTAATTGATTCCAATTTGTCAATGTTCTAGTTTTGTTTTGTGCTGCAGGCATGACCAGAGACCTCAGAGCTGGTGAAGACTTTTCTGATCTTGTAGCTGGACTTCTTGGTTAGCCCAGGCACAGGGTGCACCAAGTGATTCCGTGATTCCCCCTGGAGCCCAGCCACTCCGGCTGGTGCAGAGCAAGGACTGACCTGCTGCCAGCTTAATGGCTGGGGTGAAAAGGTAAAAGCTAAAGAGGAGTTTGGGCTGGAGCTAAAATGGTTACCCAGGGGAGACTGCCCCAAAACAGGGTGTTTCTTGAGATCTGCTGGGTGTCCCCAGCTCGCGGTGATGTCGGGATCAAATCTAAGGCTGGCGTTGTTCCGAGTGCGGATGCTGGGAAGTGTTTCGAATGAATGTTTTGAATCATTTTATCACATGTTGCATCATATCTTCAGGGTTTTTTGAAGCCTTCAATCCCAGAGCCATGTTATTTGTTCTGGGTTTATTTTTTATTTGTTGCTTCTAGCTCTTAGGATTGTAGAAAACTTCTTGAAAGAAGAGTCTGATGGCTTTGAGATGAGTGCTCAGTTTCAGAGCCTCTTCTTGGTTTGAAGCCAACCTCACAGGCTTCCCAGGGCAAGAGGATGATGAAGTCTGACTCTGGAGCTTCATACTTTCTATTGTCAGTACTCCCCAAATTTAAATTAAAGTGCAATCCCAGCCTGCCCAGAAAGTATGGGTATCGCTTAACATATAGTGAGAGGCATGTCTGTGCAGAACAGGAAAGACATGGAGTAAGTACTTCTTTTTTTGTATTTCTTTCCTTGCATCTTTTAATTTATTAAATATTAATAATTTATTGCATCTGGAAATCGACATTAGGAGAAGAAATAGAATCAATTTTTAATAAATATGAGCAATAAATAAAACATTTAATAAATTATGCATGGCAAAAGATTACTGAAAGATTAAATAATGATCTTGTATACATACTCAAGCTATTATTTATTAATAGCTCTTTGCAGTGCAGCATTTCTGACACTTGGGGAAAGTACAGTTTCACCTGAAAAGTAAGCCAGGAGAGAGGGGAGCTGCAAGTTTCCATCTTTGTACCTCCGTGGCTTTCAGATCAAATGTCTCACATTGATGAGGGAATGAAAATGTTTCCTTTCCCTCATCCCGGCCCTGGAAACTCTGTGTGCCCCAAACCCCAATTTTTGCTTTCTGCCTGCTGCCTGGCTGAGGCTTTCTGCAGGCTAACCCTTGTGATCCTGTTACTCCTCCTAAAACACGTAACATAAAAAAAAAAATCAAGAAAGCCTGGTGAAAAAGCCAGTGGCAGTCAATTTAGTACCTGGGACTTTGGTTTTTAGTCCTCTAAACACATTGCTTTTTATGACATCACCTTTTCATACTTAGGGATGCAGGTGGTTGTATCAAACACCCTGTCTATCAGATCTGGCTCCCCATGGGCTAAACTCTGTTATGAGACAATAGATTTAGTGAGGTGACCAATGTATTTGCAACTAAACTTGTTTCTTACTGCAAAGGTTTGACTTTCATCAGAGGATGCAAATACAGTTCAGTGGAACCCCCCCCCAAAATGCTTTCTGCTGTACAGAAAAAATATTTTGGTTTCTAAAACTGAAACAATCAGTTTAAAAGCAGATTTATGTATTTGATAATTAATATCTGATACAAAATACAGGCAAAATTTTTTTTTTTTTTTTAGTTTTAACATATGTAGGCTGAGTTTTTCAACAGAGACCAAAAGAGTGGGAGTAAAAAATCCTATTGATTTTTTTTTTTTCAGGAGTAATTGTGTGTCAAGAAATTGTGCACCCTTTTAACAATTTTTTCAGATTCCAATTGCTTAACTCTGTGTCTCTTTCCATGTCTCACTGTAGTGCTCAGTGGCAAAACAGTCTGGAGCAGCAGATTGGGACCTGCTTTGGGCCTCCCAGAAAGTGGCCATGTCTGCCTGCAGTCTGGCACCTCGTTTCCTTCCACTCAGAATTAGCCTGATGATAAATATAACCACTAATTATATTTTAACCTACATCTTTTTCTTTTCTTTTTTTCCTCATGTATTCCTTCTTACAGCATTTAATTGCCAGTGGAAGACTTAAAGGACGTGTTTTATGCAGTCCATGTTTAAGTACCCAGAGGTCAGTAATATCATTTTGATATCTCAGTGGAAAAAAAAGGTTAAATAATGCAAAGGGCAACCGGTGCCCAAACCGGACCAGCCCGTTTCTAAACGACACCAAGCCACACGTTGCTCTCACATGGCGCCAGGGTGAAGGAAGGCTCTTTGCCACCGAGCGTGTCCCCCTGCTCCACCCCGGTGAAGGCTCAGCTGGAGCAGCATCGCAAACAAAAGACCAAGGACTGATGCCACTTTGCCCGGTCTCACGCACACTTCAATGCGAGTGCGATTTAAAGGCTGTCTCTCTGCATTTCCCGTCAGAGGGGAGGACAGGATTACATGTTTAAAATCAGATTATGAGCCTGGATGCAATAATATGTAAGAGGGGGACCTGGGGAATTGGGCCCTGCGTCAGAAGCTCGCCTTGTTGACGATTCAAGGATTGCACACTGGCTGAAAAGAAATCTCCCCGCAGTCGTCTTTGTCCCCAGCCCGTTATTACGATCCTGAAGGAAACCAAGCGAATATCAAAGCATGTTTTTTGAGAGGCAGAGAGATTATTTCCCAGCCTGTTCAGGTTCCACACTGCCGCTGCCGATGTTACCGAGTACACAGGTTGCTCACATCAAAATTAAGCAGATGACTGTGCTGAACTTACAAATGGAGATGGCTAAGACGGTGCAGCGCTGGCCACATCAACAGCTTTCTGTTGAAATACAATGTCAGAGTCTCTTAAGCGAGTGGCTGGAAGCAATCACTCCATGGCACATGTCAGACAAGTTCAGTAATGCTTCTTCTGGATGAAAGGCGAGAAACAAGTAGGTGCACCCATAGTCATTTTGCCTTTTTCCCTCAGTGCCAGTAACACTTAGCGCTGATCCACCCCCAGCAGGTGCCTGGGACTACAGCGCGTGTCTGGCTGACAGAGCAACAGTGCTTTACTCAATTCTGCCTGCGGTTTCTTTACGCCGTAAGATTTAGTTTCTGCTTTGTGAGCAAGCACACTGAAACACAAAGCCCGAGGACCAGCTTCCTGATCTTGAGACGGCCTTTGTCCAAACCTAAATGTGATTTGTCAATAAGGCTTATTTTTGTAATGGATTAGTCCCAGCTCCTGTGAGCAGCTGGAAGGACTAAGCAGCCTCCCAGTGTCCCTCTGGGCTCTGTTTTGTGTGCTTTACACCGCACCTTGGGAGGGAGCTCAGCAGCTTGAGACCACTCCTAACGTTTGGGTAGAAATGGTATCACGTGCTGACTCGATCCTGCGTGCTCTGGAGAACCCAGAAGCTGCATCTCCTGCGAAGACTGCCGGCAGTGCCCTCTCCTTCCCCTTCCTACGGCTGTCAGCTGAGGAACAGATCCGAGCGGGCAGCAACACGTCTGCTGTGAAACCTGAAAGGGGTTTACCTCAACATCTGGAGTTTCCACTGGGAACAGTGATGCTATTAAGTTGTAAACATATGTTGCAGATGACATTTAGAGTAGAGATGGATGCTGAGGAAAGGAGGTGTTTAAAACACCCCTTACACTTTCTGGGTTTTTCCATCTATACATGAAAGAATTATAGACGCAAAGAGAAATGCAGAGGAAATGATAAACCTGGCACCTCCAAAATGGTCACTTAGATTAACAACTGTATTTTTAAACTCTTGGCAGCACAAAACATCTTCTTACATGATATATAATATAATATTTAATTCCCCAAGGTAGGATCTTTTGATAGGAAGTACTCTAGCGCAAGAGCTGAAATAATGACATTTGCAGAGACTTTACCCTCTTACACTGAAAAAAGAAGTTAAAAGGGTGCATAAAAGAAGTTAAAGTGGGAGAGCATAAACAACTGTGTTTGTTTGTGCATTTGTAGATTCAAAGAGAGAGAGAGAGACACTAGCTGTGTGTGAGAGAGACATTTAATGGTTTAAAAACTGTTAGAAAAATGTGGGGTGAAATCTTACCCTCACTTAAGGCAATGGGCTTTTTGACTTGAATGGGAGAAGGACTTTGCTGTTGGTACTACTTAGATTCCCAGTGAGAGAGGGAGTTGTAGCTTTACTTGCCAGCCTTCAGCTATGAGAATACTTGCAAAACCAATTTTTTTTTCATTTTTTAAATGGAGAGAGACTGGATTATGCTACTGTTGCAACATGAAAGCAAATTTCCCCTAGGACAGATACTCAGGGACCAATAGTAGCAATGTTTCTTACTGTTCAAAAGATTTATTTTGGGATTACCAGCTATGATAACTTTGTAAGGCAGTTCAGTTCTTGAAGACCATCCTAGTTTAAAAGTGAAGGGGATAAATAAAAAATGCAGATGAGTATAGCTTAAGTTAAAGCCTCAGTGAGCGTACTGTATGTAGGAAGCTCAAGAAGGATTCAAACTTACAAATTTTGCATGAAAGGGTTGAATTATTCATGCACTGGGTCAGTAAATGAGGTTATGAAGCCACGGGTGCATTGGCCCTCACATGAGAATTGTAATCAATGGTTATTATAAATTTTCCTGGATTTGTTCAAGGGTAAGGCAGCTCAGCAGCTTTTTAAAACTTCAGCTTTTGTAATGAGATGCCAAAGTTTGCCCTCCTGGAAGCTACCAAATAGTCATGGGAATGATCTGGGAGGTGACTACTGGTTGTGACACATGGGTATTGAAAGCTTCTCAAGGACAAGGAATATTTGGAGGAGCTTCCAAAACTGGATGGTCCTTCGGTCCTGGAAAACATCCTGTGGCCTGGCTTGCAGTAGCAGCCTGCTTGCACTCAAGTTGCCATAGTGGCAACTTTTTGGTCTGAAATGTCCGTGTTCCACCACAATCTTAGTTTTCTCTCAGGAGTTCGGCCTGCTCGTGTCATGGTTTCCCCCTCATGATCAGCAGTCTCATGAGAGGTGAAGAGCCAGAAAGCAGAGGAAGAGAAGGGAAATAAAGATGACTGGTACTTTTAGATAGGCTTTAGGGGTGGAGGTGGGTGCCAGGGCTGTTGTCGCAGGTGCATGAATTTTTTCACAAGGAACCCAGATCCTGAGGTGAAAAAAAGGCAATGAGATATGAGTGAGAAAAAAAAGCAATTACTTGTGTTACTTTCCGTTGCGGGATGAAACATTACACTGAGCTCTGTAGCCCGTACTGGCCACATCCTCATTTCTGGATCTTCTCCTCAGCACTCTCCAGCCACATAGACGTGTTCAAGCACTGACACCAAGGGCTCGCCTATAGGAAGGCAAAACACGTGTGTAAGTACACGTTGCTGTTTCCCTTTAAGGTCACCAAGTCCATTAGATAACACTGTTTCTGCAGTAAACCCATATCAGCCAGCTGTGATTTAAGGAGCTTTACTCTCCTGCTGTGACTACTGTCTGTGGGTGTGAGCGTCTCCTTTCCCTGGAAACGTGCGTGGGAATGGCTGAGCTCAGGCACTTGGTCCAGCAGCGCAAATGTCTGCAGCTCGACTCCAAACTAACGGTGGCCTTTGTGTGACCATTCTGCCTCAGGCTTTGCCTAGATCATGGTGGCGATTTCTCCTGTTACCTTTTTTAAGGTGAAACATTAGTTAAATGTTTCTGTTTGGTGACTGTCAGCTTGTGTTTCTGTTTTGCTTCTGTTTGCAAGCGCTTCTGTTTACACCTTTAAATTATAAAAGAGGCAAGGTTTAGAAATGGAAGGATTTTACTGTGTTAAGAGAAAGGCTCTTTGCTGATAATAGTTTCGAAGAGCCTACCACTCGTGTGAGTTACATAGAGAAAAATAAATTGCTACCATGAAGTGCAGAAGGCTAAGAGGCGTTTTTAGTCCAGAAAGCAGATTCATGTAAAGGAGTATTACCCTTTGATTGTTTGTGCCAAGTCTTTGTCCTCATATTCATTTTACTGAGGGATGAGGCATCAGCTAGTGAACCTGAGCCTGGAGACTCTGCCAGTCTCATCCATCAACAGCAGCAGATACATGATAGGGTGAGACCAGCCCAGGAAAGTCACTTGCAGGCTGAGTACGGGCACCCTGACACCTGGGCTGGGTTTCAGTCTGGGACTGACAGTAGTGTCGGAGCCTACGTGTGCAGGGGCATCTAAGTCCTGGTAAGGTCAGTGGGGGTCCAGCTGATGTGCATGGTGGAGCCTGGAGAGCAATCCAGCTGAGCAGCTCGAGAGTGTCTATTTTAGGATTTACTGGCCCCAGGGGCTGGCTCTCCACAGGCTATGGTGAGAACTTACATACCTATTGTGCCCGTAGGAACCTGTTTTGGTATCCTTTTGCATCCTGAATCCAGCCTCTGGGATGCGCACATGTAATTTTTTACTCCCCCTTCCCATCTGTGCTGGAGCTGTGTCCCGCAGCCTGTTTTGCTGTGTGGAGAAGAAGGCTGGATCCTGACCGCTCTGTGTGCAGTCAGTTTGGTGCGCGAGAATAGCTGAAAGAGACACTGCTGGCAAGACGTCTGCTCCTGGGTGATGTGAAATGCATACAGGCTCATCATGTCTTAAAGAGCTCCAGTTGTTGCCCTGGCAAACAACTTTTCCTCCTTTCCTGCTCAGGAACAGAGCATCTAGTGATGCATACCTTCCAAACCTGCATCTCGAAAAAGCAAAGCCCCCGGCTGCCCGGCCTCATCCCCGACGTGGCAGTGGCACACAGGATGGCACAGACGGGAGGCAGGTTCCTGCTCGGACATTGTGGGCAGGCTTTTCTCCTTTTTGTTTTCAAAGGTGGAGGTCCAAGCACTCTGTGTTTATACAACTTGCAGCAGAAACTGAGTATGGAAAAATGCGTGGATGTCTCTGCTCTCTTGTCTCACAATAAACCTACTGGTGTAGTTGGGAGAGTGAATTGATGCAAACAGCAGCTTTATTCTCTGTCCTACCACACCTGAGATGCTGTGTCGTCCATTGGGAAGTCAGTCAGAACCTTGTCAGTGGCCTTTGGTGAGTTTTCCTTTCTTCCTGAAGCTCACTACTTTGTTAAGAGAGTTGTTCTGCAAGTGAAAGAATAACTAATTTTCCATTTTTGCCAAGAGTTCCAAGACTCTTCATGTCTTGGCATTGTTTGATTGTGGTTTTCACTGATATGGGTGGTCCAGTTGCTTCTTTTTCCTTTACTTCTTACCTTTAAGGGGAAACAAAAAGCTGAAATACAAAAGTCATGACAAAGGTTTTAAATTAAGAAGGAGTTCATAAGCTGAATAAGTCAATGGATAATTATGTGTAGCAATTCCAACACATAGTTTGCCTTGTGAATTGACTAACATTACCTGTGGGAGGGAGAGAGGGCCAAGAGGAAAGGAAGACAGATGCACAGTCAGGCAGGGATTTGCACAATGGGTGAGACAGTTCAGGTGAGATCAGGTAATATCAGTCAAAATACTTCCGAAAGCTGCAGTGAAGTTGGTGTGATTCATAGCTGATGAAGACAGAGTTGAGAACGAGGTGCCAACCCACCCTCTTTGCTGATGCACAGATTTGGCTGAAAGCAGTACGTGTCTCACGCCTTTCTGTCTATTGCCGTCAAGCACCAGGATAGCTCCGGGAGCAGCTATCTGGTTTTCTGGCAGTGAGTGTACAGGCAGAAAGGATAGAAAGAGAGAGGAGGTATGGAACACTTTATTATGAAAAGCTTCTCAAATACCTTAGATGTCTGCAGCTTATGTGTGAGTCCTCATGGTCTTTGTTCTTCTGGAATTGATAAATGTTGACCCGAAATGGCTATACTTCCAACTCCAGAGTTGCTCTCAGTAGTCAAGTACACACTCCAGTTATCTGTCGCAGAGGAAGCTGGAGAAATAGCTGGGGGTACAAAACCTCTACTGCACAGTCAGTAACAGTGATCACAAGTGGTAAGCGGAACGGAAGAACATCAAAGGCCCTGATGCAAGGAATGAAACTCAGGAGCAGCGCAGGGCTCTTCAAAATGCTTCTGAGCTTTTCAGAAATGCTTCAGAAGATTGACAGCTTCAACCAGCACTATGTTTTTTGAGATTCTGAAATCGTGATCAACACTGAAAAAACACAAAAGGTGTTCCATCTTTAATGTTATTCATAGATAGATTGGCAGGGCTAAAGAACTATGTATCAGAGCAAATTTGTGTGTTAACCTTTGCATCAACGTGAGGCTGAAACATCTTTCTTCTTCTTTTGAGCCCTCATCATCACAACGTCCAAGTGTCTCTTGGGAGCATTAGTGAATATATTCTCAAAGGAGCACTCTAATAATGTGTTGCAGATGGGGAACTGAGGCAAAGAGTCCTAGTGATTTAATGAAGGTCATGGAGACAGTGGATGTAAATCCTGGAATTGAAGCTTGGATTGACTGAGGATCATTAATGCATCTACATTAGGATGTTAGTTCAGCTCAGAAGTACACTTCCGAGTGAATCTTCTACTTGTCCCCAGCTCCAGGGACTTGGTTGCCATCAAGGGATTGTGTTGGATCGCACAAACTATAATCCTTTCACATGGACTGAAGTAGGAGTGTGTGTTCCTTCTGCTGTTGGGTGTTCAGTCCTCAGGACCAGAATAAAGCTGGGCTGAAGAAAACACCTCAAATGTGAATCTGCTCTTCCTGCATTTATGTTGTTTGCTAATGGAGACATCCTCAGTGTCCCCTAGTGCCAACTCTGTAAGTGCAAGCTCAGGCTTTGAGGATGAAAGGCAAGTCAGACATAATGAAATCACTGTGAAATACAACAGTTTCCCCTCGACTAATGGCTGGTTACTGGAAGCACAGTTTGTCCTATGCCTTTGATCTTGCTGAGGGATCACCAGCAAGCAAGTCTGCACTCGGAGAGTGCCAGTGCTATTCCTGCCAGAGTATGGGTTTCATGCTAGCAGCTATGCAGAACCAGCTGATCTACTGAATTTGCTCAAACAGAACTGAAGCCACAAAGTACACAAATTAAATTAGAGTATGTTTCCTGGGTAAATGCTGTTTAATCAATATGGAAACCAAAGCTCTGGTGAGTTAATAGGATGCAGAAAGCTGATATGCTTTGGGTAGCTTGGAGCTGAAGTCAGGAAGTCTGGGTTTTAGCCATGTTTCTGACAGTGAGTCTTTGGTCAAAAGAAACCAAACCAAATTCCACGGATACATTTTTTAGTATTTTAGCATGTCGTACCCAGATATGATATGCTAGGTACATATATATGATGTGATAGATCCCCGAGGAAAGAAAAATGTAATATTTCACCCATCTCCTTGATATTGCTTACCTTCTCTAATTCTTAAGTCCAGTTGGATGAATGGTGAATAAAGAAATCTAATTACAAAAGCAGAGTGCATAAGAGAAGAGCTGTTCTGTGTTTGGTGGGCTGGTGACATACAGTGTCCCTAACACAATGCATGTCTTCTTTATAAAGTGTATGAACAGGGGTAGGGGGACAAGAATTAGCTGTCATTGGGCTGGAGTTGAAATATTCTGGGAGCAGTGGCCCTACTTGTGCTGCTCATCAATTTTTTTCCATTTATAATTGGACGGTGTGATCAGGAAAATAGCTGATGCGCATTTGTTAAGCAGCAGCTGTAAGGAAAAGAAATTGGCTGCCTAGAGCCAAAATGACTCTTTTCTGCAGCCAAAATGCCAGCGTTAACAAAGGGGAGAAGATTTCCAAAGCCAGACTGTGAAATTAAGGCCTCACTGACAACCTTGGCAAGGTTCCTGCTAAAATTTCACCCAAATCTTCTAATACAAATGGGAACTTCTTGAGCAAAGAGTATTTAATATTGGCTGCTCCTCTGCTGAGTGGACTTTCAGATCATGAGATTATGTTCTTTATTTGTCTGTCAGCAGCTGCTGTAATTTGTGTCCACACCTTCAATTTTATTGTGATTTAAGCCTGTCCATGCAGCAGTGTTAATAGCATTGCTGGGAGAGAAGCCATGGCCAGCAAGTCTGTCTGAAAGTCTCACAGCGCATTGAAAATGCTGCGGCCTGTGATGCAAAGTGTTGATCCAGTGCGAACACGCTGTGCTGGTTCAAAGTTATTCAAGAAATGCTGACAAGCTGATGTTTACACAAGGAGAATGTGTGCTGGATTGGGTGTCCTCTGCCCTTTTGCTGCTAGCATGAAGTCAGAGTATAAGCATGATGTCAGCATAAACCCCATCCCCTATGCTGACTGATTTTCCCTTCTATTTCTGCTTTTTTCCAATGTTTTTATTCTTTTCTCCTGTTTTGCTACCACTAACAGTGGTTGCGGACTTAGTTCCCTTAGTATTTTCTCAACTAAGTGTCCTCAAGTAATTGTCCTATTGAATTTACGTGAGACTTGAAGACTAAGACATTAGCATTCTACCAGTCCCTCAGTAGGTTACGTGTCAGTGCACAGAGGCGTTATTGCAATCAATTCCAGTGCACAAACAGTTGCATTACCCCTGAACAAATGCGCAAACTGTCTGACTAGAGGAGAGCACGGATGTGGTACCCATTTACTTTTGCTTTAATTTTTGCTGCCATTCAAAGTTAATCTAGTTTGCTGAGTGCAGAGGTGTGCGTTACTGTAGGGATGTACATTATTACAGGGACTCCAGCATTTCCAGCAGTACCTCTGGAATCATCGTGCATTACAAGCTGTCTTTTATACATGATGAGTAACATATTCTACTGCACCTCTACAAGTGAGGGAGCCTTCCTTTAAATTTTGACAAATGGGTAGGAGGGAAGTACAAAAATATTGACTAGAACCACTTTAAGTCCTCCTTACTTGCAAGCTTTATAATAAAGTGACAAGAAAGTACAAAATATTTAGTCAGCTCAGTGCTCATGTCCGAGTACCACAGCACGTTAAAACACTTGGGATCATCCAGTGAGGAGTGGTTAAGCCAAAACCCCACTCTCATCGTGGAGTTTGTTTTGTATTTTCATTAAATACATAGCAAATGGCTTCTGTGCAGCTTTCAGCATAAGACCAGTTTCCTGGCTGGGTACCGAACTGCAATCACAACACAAGCTATTCTCAAGGTTTCTTGCCAGTCTTCTGCTGCTTTCCCTCCCTCTAAGGAGGGAGCCCTGTAGTGGAGCATCACCTTTTTTTCTTGCTTTACTCTGTTGACAGAGTTTCAAATGAGACCAACAAAGCAGATAATATTATTCCTGAAGGTATCATTAAATCTTTACCCTTATGTTCTGTCTTCTCCATGTTTGCCTCCCATGGCTGCTGTGGCATTGCAACACCCAACCCTGTGAGTGAGCATGTGTGTGTGTGAGCAAGGCCACAGTCCTACCAGGATCTGCTGTCACAAGCTATATTTTGATTGCTTATTGCCTCATGGAGAGTTTCTCTGCCACCAACTATCATCTGGAGCAATGACGCCAGATGAGGGTGAGCGGGGAAGCGCAACGTGTTGCAGGCTGTCCTGTGGCACCACAAAACAGAAACCCCATACTGATGTGCTCCTTCGAACTGCGTTCATGTTGCTTCAGCACTCGAGGGTTACGGGAGGGAATTCATTGCTCTTGATAGTCCAGGACTGTTGACCAGCGACCTCATCAGCCGCTGAGCCATACAGAAGGACAAATCTGTATCCATTTCATCTGTAAGTGACTGCCTGACTCCATCTGCACGTCACGCCAGATTTAAAAAGAGAGCTGGGCAGTGAAGGTTAGCCCATGCACGCTACAGCATATTTCTAACAGAAGTAAATCCTACTTTTCTGCAGTCGGCAAGGTTGTTTTTGAAGATTTCAAGCATAAAATGTTAAGAGTTTTATCCTTCCTGCTAGGTCTCACAATGCCAGCACAGTTCAGATGAAGTGCAAGGAGATGATAAAGATGCTGCATTGGTAAAGACACTGGCAACAGCCTGATTTAAATCTCCTTCTTGTTAGATTCAAATTAAGTATTTTGAGATATCCAGATCATTAATTAGTCTTGAAAATATTGTGTAAAATAAAAGCTTAGAAAATTATATTACATGCTTACAATGGCATTGATATTTTCTTTAAGCTTCTTGAAAATTAGCCTGTATTTTGAGGAGAAATTGTGAAATTGTGCTTATTTTCACTTGAAAAATAGGATCCTTTAAGAACATTGATTGCCTCATTTTCATTCAAAAATGGCTCTCTCTGTGAATGAAAGCCGGCTTTAAATGGAGTGTTCTGAAACATTAGAGTAATTATTGACACGAGAAAATAAATATTCACATATTGAAATGTAAACATGAAAGAGGAGCATTCATTCTTTCCCATGAAATAATTTAGCACGTTCTTGCATGGTAATTGGCTGCACAAGCCAGTGGTAAGACTGCATGCACTTGGATTGATCTTTGTAGAATGATTTTTGAAACCATTAGCTCTGTAGCAAACTCTGAAGTGCAGGGTGTGGGGGGAGGGAGAGGGGGTTCATAAAGACGGTGTGTACACAGGGTGTATTTTTGCCTCTGTGCAGGAACTCGGGAGCATGTGTTCAGTGGGCTGCAAAATCACTCAACAAAAACATGAATTTTTTCTTACTTTTTGGGAAGCGACGCTAGTCCCTTTAGTCTGAATGCAGAAGCTGTGCTTATCCTATTGAAATTCTACTCTCTAGACCTTTCAAATGTATGAATCATACCCACATATGGGGTTTCTGCCTCGGCACGGTGTTTCACTTCATTAATAGCTTCATTATCTCGCTAGCACACGGGTTTTTTTTAATATTAAAGTAAGTCAGGAGTCACAGTTTTTCTGTCAACCCGTCTGAGGTCTCCGCTTGACTTGCGTCATTCACCTGCCTCAGGCTCCTAAGATGGCACAGACCCAGGACAGAGGGGTCAGGGAGCCTCCGCAGGGTTATCATAGACCAGGGGCCAATGTGTAAGGAGGTGCTCCTGCAAGTGCACCGCAGGTGGAGAGGGCTTTACCATCACCAGAAGACCTTGCACCTTCCAAGCACCTAAGACTAATACGTGGAGGAGCGTAATGGCTGGGGGACTTTGGGCAAAATAGATGTTTATTTTCTTTTTTTTTAAAGAAGCCCAAGGGCTCAATGGGAATTTTCCCCTCTGGTCAAAATACAATCATTTTGCAGAACTGTGCAAATCTTAATGTAAACTTGTAGAGTCTAGAGCAGGATTTCTGCTTAAGATAAGGTGTAGCCCAGTGGCTAGGGATCTCTGTGGACCCAAATTTCTTTGCCTTCTTTACCTTGGTGATTTGAATCTAGGTCTTCCATGTCTGTTGTTGTTTAACCTGGCAGGCAGCCAAACACCGCACAGCCACTTGCTCACTCCCCCCCGAAGTGGGACGGGAAGACAATTGGAAGGGCAAAAGTGAGAAAACTCGTGGGTTGAGACAAAGACAGTTTAATAGAACAGAAAAGGAAGGGAAATAATAATAATAATAATAATAATAAAAACCAAAATGAGTGTACCCACTGAGCAATGCCCAAAAAACCAAAAAAATTGCTACTTCCTGGACATGCCTACCATTCACACACTGAGCATGATGTCACATGGTATGGAATACCCCATTGGCCAGCTGGGCCAGCTGTCCCGGCTATGCTCCCTCCCAGCCTCTTGTGCATGGGAAGCTGAAAAGTCCTTGACTAGCAAGGTACTTAGCAACAACTAAAAACATCAGTGTGTTATCAACATTCTTCTCATACTGAATCCAAAACACAGCTCTAGGAAGAAATTTAACTCTATCCCAGCCGAAACCAGGACCATGTCTGATCAGGCTGATCACCTTAACTGGGGGTGGCTACTGAGGGGTCAGAGGTTGTCTGTCCTTCTCTGTGTCTTGCAGAGGTCTACTTTTTTAAAAAAAAAAAGCAACAAAAAGTCTCAGGCTTGACCCAGTGTGGAAGAGACCTGAATGATGGTCATTTTCTTTAGAAACTGGAACTTCATTTCCTGGATGCCTACTGGCTTCGAGCTCTTCAGTCTGGAATTTCATAAAGTCACAGTTCAGCAAAGCAATTGAGCAAACAATCCCACTGAAGTTAATCTTTGTTAAATCTGTGGGCTAAAATACACTTGGCTATGGTGCATTTAAAACAATGTTTAAAAATAGCTTTAATACAAAGGTAACTTTGCATCACTTTGCATCACTAAACAACTAAATGTCAGGATATTCCACAACTGAACCTACAAAGACACTTGTCTCCTAGGAAGGAGGTCTCCTGCTGTATACTCACATCCTCCTACTTTAGCAGAACCTCAAAGCAAATCTGCTTGTCTTCTCCTCAGCCATGATAACCCCGCTGGCAGTTTCAGCCGAGTCAGCCGGTGCTGGCATACGGCACCCACCAGCGTTAGACTTAAGGACACACCTAACAAAAGACACCAGAAGTCCCAAGGGACTCCGCCCCTTCCGCAAATATTTTATTTCTCATATAGAGCTGGGAAAACAAAGCAGAATTAACTTACATAGAGATTTTTTTTTTTTTGCCATCACCTGGCCACAACTTTTTGCATCAAAAATGATAGACACCCCCTGCCCTTGACTTTCATGAGGGTGTTGTACCAAAGGGATGTCACTCAGAAATGCTAGTGGTAGTGGCCTGTGTATCTGCTCTAGTTGGCTCATGTAATCCTCGGTCTCTCAGAAGAAATGCTTAGATACTCAACAGATGGATGCCATGCGATTACTCTGACACAGACGCAGCTTCTCGGATGCACAGCGACAGGAGGATGAGGGTCTAGCAGAAGGCAGTGGTGCCAGCCTGTACTTTCTCAAGTACTTGTTTAACAACAACTGAAGTTGTTTTCTCACTTACAAAGTAAGAATGGTATGGATAGGTTTTGGATAGGCTGGTGGGTTTGGGTAGACTTGAAGGGAAACTTTTCACATGTTTGAAACGCTCTGACTGGGACAAGCTGAAACCACTTGAAGTCCCCAGACGTGGGAGAGTTGGCAGGGACCTTACTTTGTTGACACATCGGATTATATAAGCACTCGGCAGCTTTTCTGCGTGTGCATGGGTGTGTTGTGTATGTGTAGGAGAAGAATAGCGGTGGTCCAGACCAGAGACCATGATGCATAGGCATCCCATAATAACTTCCATACGCTGAACTGTCATGTTAAGCTGCATGAGACGAGGGGGCGGAGGAGGGAGGCACAGCTTGATTTTTACCTCCAGCGAAATGCCACTTTGGTGTGTGGGGGTGGACCTGCCATTTAGTTAAATGCAACAGGGTTGAACTTGATTACCTCAGCTCCTGGGTGGTATCTCGCCAGCTAGCTGGTCCTGGTGATAATGCTTAATGGGAGTAGGATTTACACTAGCAGAACCAGAAAAAACTTCAGAGATTGTGCCTCGTGTCCACATCAGTGGTATTTTAGGTAAGCAATGGAGGCAATTCCTGTCTGGGTGCCCAAACACAAGGGTGAGCCTGCTCAGCTGGCCATGTGCATGGGCTGGGCCTCCAGGTCCACAGGGGGGCTGATGCATGGGGTATCGGGGTGTCCAGTTCAGGCACGGCACCTGAGCTTGAACTTCTTGAGTTCAGTTTCTTTGCAACTAAATTGGGATTTCTACTCATCTATCTCCCAGGCTCTTTGTGATTAAATGGCTTTGAAGGTGTTTAAAGGATTAAAGCATTTTCAAGGTGGAAATTGCCATGCTTGGTTAATTGTCTGACAAAGTCTTTGAGGATCAAGTGTATGAATGACTTGGGAAGTTGCTGTAATGCTTTGAGAAGCAAAACGAAGTGACGAGACAGAAGCCTGGAAGTTCAAGATGAACATAGCTCTTGGGAAGCACCTTTTGGTGAAGCCTCTCAGCTCCTCTGTGGCAACACGAGTGAAATCTAAGGAGTGGCCTTGCCCCAACAGGCATGATTGCATGGGTTGGTGGTGAAGCTCTTTCTCACATGACAGTACAACCTGGTAGGGCACCTCTCCTTTGACTCCTGTCTATCAGCCAATGGACATGCATTTAGGGCCTGACTTTCAGAGTTGAGGGCAACCACAGATGTAGTTCACGGCAGAGGTGCCACATCCCGAAAACCAGGCCCTTAAGAGCTGAGCCTAAAGTGCCTGGGGCTCACCGATGACTGCAATGGGCCTTGGATGTGAACCTCTGTGCTCTAAAGGAGGAAGAGGGACTTCATGGAGAGCTGTCCTCTGTTTGGTCACCACAGCACAGGAGGCAAGAGAAATGTTTTCAGACCTCCTCCCGGGCAGCCTGGTGACATTGTTTTCCTCTGCACTGAGCCCTGGGCTGGTTTGCATTGCCTGAGCTCTGTCCGTACTGTTCAGCACACAACCCTAGTTCCCTCACAGCTCTGCAGGGGTAAAGCAAGCTGTCCCACCCTTCATTACTGTGGCATGGCTCCCTTGAAAATTAAATGTATGTTGAGAAAGTAAGAATGACCTGAAAGTAATTCATCCTATACTACGAGAAGTGTCTCAGGCAGTTGATCATGTTGCCTGATTTTCTCTCCACTGTTGCAGAAGGAGCCTAGATGATCATTTTATGCCAAAGAAGGGACTTTTTAGTCCAGAACTAGCTAAGGTGAATCGCCTGAAATGTCTGGCCCCGAGTCTGTCTGTTCAGGTGGATAAGAAGTAAATGAAGAGTTCTCAAGAAGTTTAAGATCTTTTCCAGTACTCTCAGACTATCTTCACTTACATTAGTTGCCCACCGACTAATCTTTCACTTGGGTTTACTTTAATCACTTTGTCAGTCCTTGGGCTCAGTGGACCACAGAAGGCTGCAGTTTTTTTAAAGGCCTTTTACAAGGCCCCCTTGTGTAGGGGGGCTTTTATTCTATAGCCTGACTTTCCGTTTGTAAAAGTGTCTATAGCATTTATTCACAAAAGAAAAAAAAGTCTGGGATAAAAAAAATGTTTTGAATTTCAGGTGTTATTTGTAAACAGTTCTCATGGACTTCCTAATTTGAAAAAATACCAAAGGTCCTCAGGTTACCCAGAAAGTGTTGTGTGGAGGAGGCTGAAGGTATGCAGCTATCCAGGGGACAGACCCCACACTCAGTGACATTTCTAGATTCCTGAAAAACAATTTTTAAATCTCCTCTCCTGCTTTACCCTTGCACACAAGTCAGAGAAACATCTAAGTATTTTGGCCTCTCCACTGCTGGTCTGTGGAGTAGTTCAGGTGCTCTTTATGACTGTGGTTTTTACGGAGGATGCTGGTTACAAATATTTTTTGTAACTCTCATTGATTCCAACTAGCTATAAAACCCTGTCAGCCTGACAGAGACTCTGCTTTGAGTTGATTCAAGAAGATGTAGGTAATGATATGTTACTTAGAGTCTTCTTCAGTTTTCTTTCTCCCTCCTTGTGAAATGGACATTGTGAAAAGCTCTGAGTCCAGGAAAGCCCCCATAATTGTTCTACACTCAAGAGGTTTGGAGCAGACCTTCACTGGCTTACCTACCGCACATCGTATACAGAAGAGATGCTATCCCTCTGCAACTCAGTGTCATCTTAGATTGTAGTTGGCATTGATTATATTTCACATTGTGTTCTACTTTAATAATCCTCTTTCTTCAGGATCTTGTGATTGTACAATAGCAGAGTTTATCCAGTCCTTTTTTTCAGCACAGAACAGGGATTTTCTTGTCATATTGCACTGTGCTCAAGAGAGCTGAGCAAAGGGATCTAATCTCCATAATATTAATTTGTCTGCGCATTGAGGAAACAAAAGCAGCAATAAATCTGCACATGTTTGAGTTTTTGTTTGGTTTTGGCTTTTTTTGTTCGGCAATCCCAATGATTTATGTAAGGAGTTCCTGGGCAGGGGGGAGGGTGAGGCAGCCAGGGGTCTCAAGTTAACAGTGAGTCATAATATATTTAGCAAGGGATAACGCAAATGCCGGAAAAATAGGAGGAGGCAAGACAGCAAAAAGTGTTTTCCCTGATAGGAAAGCTATTAAACATTTAGCTCAAGAGAGAAGACAGTATGTGTGCAGCTTCCCTCGCCTTTCCTTTAGAAGGAGAAGCCCTGGAAGATCAAGGGTAAGAAAAAAGGGGGGTGTAAGGAGGATGCTAAGGGCTTGGAAAGGGAGCATACCTGGCTGAGGTCTGGAAAGCAAACTGAATGCAAATGTGTGCCCTAGAAAGCAAGACCTGAGAACAGAGCACCCCTCCCTACCTGATGCAAAGCCCTTTGTTTTCCAGACCTTTTCTGTCAAGGAAAATCACTCCTCCTGATTCCTCATACAAACCTCTCCTAACTCACTGGAGGGAAAGGTGGGTGACTGCTGCTGTCTGGGTGGATGCCAGCAATTGAATCAAGGGCCGCCGGGGCTGAAAGCATCCGTGCTTAGAGCTTGTGCTAATTGTGTTTTTCTGTACGAGGCTAGACACACAACCCAACTCGAGCACAGGTTTGCTGGCGCTCAGTGCACATCCTCCTTCCCAGAGCCAGTGTGAATCCAAGGACATGCTGCAGCTTGTGCTGCGGTCAAGGGCATCAAGGGGTGCTGCTGCGGGAGTTTGCAGCTGTGTTGTCCCTCCCACACGATCTCTGGGCACAGGCAGGCATTCACCAGTCCTGCAGGATCCCCTGGTGTCCTTTCCCTTCCACCTGCAGACAGGTCACCTGCTCTGCTGTCCCCCCACCCTGCTCCACTGTGAACAGGGCAGCCTGTCTGTGGTCAGGAGAGCAGCTCAGGCTTTCAGGTAACTCAGCTCTGTAATGATCAGCAGGGACAGGAGACGTGCTAATGCAAGGCAGGGACTCACGTGGGCTCCGAGCCGTACGCAGCTGTCCAAAACTCCCTGGCCTGGGCTTTGGGCTTCTCATAAAGCTCCCTCTTGACTATGTCTCCTGGGATGAAGGTCACCTCTGTGACCCTGAAGGTCACAGAGGAGCTGACTCTGTCAGCTTTGCCCATGGGAACAGGTCACTTTCTTACCCAGAGTGTAGGAGGTTTGCCTTTGTCACTTCCCCAAAATACCCAGAGAGACAGAGTGCACAGAGTCCATGGAGAGAGTCCCTCTTGTTTACCTGGCTGCAGAGCCACGGTGGCTGGGGTTTTGTGTGATGGGAAAAAGTCTTGATTGTTTCGTCATATTTAGATTTTACATAAATAGTCGTATGTTTTTTTCTTTTAAGGGGGGTATATTTTCATATGTATGACCTTTGTCATATCTAAGCCCTCTCTGCTGTGCAAGCAGAGGATGGTTGATCCAGAGGGTCCTGAAGAACAAGAACAGCCCAGGATCAATGGCATCCTCTTAGCTAGGGCACCTGGGAGTAATGCAGGAGTAATCCAGTACTGACACCAAGCCTCTTACTCAGAGTGTGGCATGTGTGTCTGTACTCTCCAGAGCTGTGCCCAAGAGCTCTCCTGAGCATGCAGATGGCCTGATCCTGCCTCCCTCAGCCAGTCTGTTGGGTGGCCATGGTACCCAGTGGTCGATGTGCGTGAGGAAAGCCAGCAGGAAAGCTCAGACCTCATTGTCTCAGAGGAGCGGTCACTGCTCGCTCACACTTTGGAGCATTTCCTGGGTATCAGGGACATACAGGTGCACATCCCATGCTTTTCTGAGGTGGGAAACCACATGTGCCTAAAGGAAATGCCGCTGCCTCTGGGGTAGCTGCTCTATCTCACAAGCAATGAGAGAGTTAACAGGCCAGGGACTCCTTTCCAAGGGACAGGGGTTAAGAATAAGCTACTGAAAGCAGCTGAAGATGAGGCTTAATGTGGTTGTGGATGCTGCGATTAATAATGCAAGAGAGAGATGGATCTGAGACATCTGAAAGAAATCTACCAAGACAGGCTCATGGCTTTGTGAGTAGAGCCTAGTCATCAGGCATTGCTGCTGCAAGTCTGTGTGCTAACACCACTGCCCCGTCTTTTCACTTCAGGGTGGCCACAAAGGGCTCAACAAGAACTGGCTCCACATCCTACGGTGTGTAAAACCAGCATGATGAGAAATCATGGAGTGTGGTGGTAGGAAAAAGGTAGGAAAGTCCCCTGGCCCAGCTCTCCTACCCATGCAGACTTATTTTAGAGTGCCCCAGTGTCACCTGTAAGATCAGACATGTCTGCTGAAGTGATGAGGCTCTCTGGGATGCCTGCAAGGAAGTAGGGTCAGTGGTCTGCATGCAAGATGTGGCCAGGAGCCTCTCGGGACGCCTCTCCTGCAGAACAGTGCAGCCATGGTATGGGGTCTCACATCACTCCTTCCCACGCCAGAGATACTGAAGTGACATGCTGCTGGCCTCCATCAAGAACCAGCAGATAAAATTGGAGAAAGGTATAGGAGGTATCTCTGATTTGGGAGGACTGGCTGCCTGCCCTTTTTGAGACATCTCTGAGTTGCTCAGTCTGGAGCAACTGTGCTCCTAACTCAGGCATCGCATCAAGCTTTATTCTGTGTGCCGCTAGCCAGATGCCCTTCTCTTGGCTGCCTTGCTCAGCACAGCAGATCATCCTGCCAGGAACACGGCCTGAAATTTTGCCCCAGTTTTCTTTAACAAGAAAATAAAAAAATCATGTCATTACCTCAACATTACTCTAAATAATTCTCTTTCTGTCCTGCATGTACACATCCTACATATTTGCATTTTGCCATTTTTCTAGCATGACTTGTCAGCAGACTATCTCGCTTTTATGCTCACTGCTCTGCAGGCGTCCCTCAGTCCATTGCTAATGTTTTCCTCTGGTTTTCTTCCTGTACCCAGGACCAAACTGCCAAGCAGCAGACATGGTGCTCTGTATAAAGGGGTCTCTAATATGGCTGTATAGGGAGAGGATGGCACCGGTATCTCCTGAGAGCTTAGCCCAAGCAGAGGGAAGTTGCAGAAGGAGCTTTTATTGCTGTCATTTGGCTCCACAAAGTCCTGTCACATTGCCCATCCATCCCCATTGCTTCTGTTTGTCCTTTTTTCTGCCCTGATACATTTCGGGTGCTTCCTCCTAATCAAGCATCTGTGTTTGTGTTTACTTTTCTCTCTTCCACATAGTCCTAACTCACGTCTCCCCAAAGCTGCCCTGTTCGAGGTCTCCCTTGGCCCTGATATTGTCATGGCAGACAGCTATTAGTGCAGCCTGTCTATCTGCAGAGCAGCGAATACCCCACAGAATGCAAAAGGTCCAAAAACTTCTTATTTGACCTTTGATGATCTTCTGTGGCTTTCATGCAGGGTTCTTCATTTCCTCACTTGCTGCACTCTTTACTCAGTAGAGGCATTTCAGCTGGGCTGGTGGCCATGTCACCCTAGAGGAACACCCCTTAATTTCTTTGAGGCATTTCACTGGTGTTTCCCTGTTGGCTCCTATTACCTCAGGAGCCCCTGGCTCTTTACTCAGTAGAGGCATTTCAGCTGGGCTGGTGGCCATGTCACCTTAGAGGAACACCCCTTAATTCCTTTGAGGCATTTCACTGGTGTTTCCCTGTTGGCTCTTATTACCTCAGGAGCCCCTGGCTCATCTCCCTAAGACTTCAAGTGTGCTCCAGTGTAACCAGCATGTCTCGGAGCAACAGGCTGAGGGCCCTCGCTGGCAGCCCCATCCCTCTAACCTTGGCGTGTCATCCCACAGCTTGTCACAGGCAAGCCTGATATAGACTAAAACTGCATTTAAAGCAACAGTTAAACTGAGATTACAGCAAAAGCAGAATTTGTCCTTCTCTTCAGCTGATGCTGACGCTGTACAGACCATTTGGATAAAGGCTGAGGAGACTTAGCTATATCAGGCACTCTTAATATTCCTACAGAGCCGAACAGATCGGCACTGACACGGATCAGAAGGCAGAAGAGAGTGGCAGCTTTGAGGAGCCGTTTTAATTACTCAGGGATTACACAGCTGTGCTAAAACAATGGGGGAAGCATGTCCACAGAAATAAGACTGAATTGCTTTCAGTACCGCTTGTTCAGAAGTCAGATACTCGGCGGCTTTTTTCTTGGCTTTAGAATGGAAAAAGTGTTATTTGAAGGAGACATCACTGCAGCAAAGCCAAGCCTGATTAACCAAGAAAGGGCCATCTGACATTTATTTTTATATCTCTTACAATAAGCCTCTGATGTCTTTGTGGAGAGCTGACCTATGGAAATGCATGTTCCTCTCGCTGTCTTCTATCCCCTCTCCCGTCTCTCTCTGCTGTTACATCCAGCACCAATTTCATCGGGCACCATGCTGGACTCTAACTGAGCCTCTCAGCTTGTTTGGGTGGCCCTGAGCTCTGGATAGCGCTCAGCAGGACATGGTCCTCGGCTCTCCTGGGACTACCAGACCTTTCTTGTTCAGAGCATTGCAATGCCTGGGGACCAGCCCAGTGCTGGCTGGGCTTTGCATCATTGGCACTTTGTGGGGGACATCCCCTGCCCCCTCCCCAGTGGAGTGGCAGGACTCTCCCAAGCAGGAGGACCTGGGGATGGATTGACAAGTTAGTTAAATACAACCACAAGAGAAGGGCAAGGCTGCTTGCAGGGACAGCCTGTGGTGAGTGAAGGGCAGCACATCTGCTGGGGTCAATGAAGTATTACTAGTTGTATCAGCTGAGGACTTGGCCCAGAGGATGCACAGTGGTGTGTCGTGAAGGAGCAAAACAGCCCCCATCAGCTCCGCATGGCTGTGTTTGGGCAGCCTTCAGTACCACGGCAAGTTTGTTCAGGGGTTGCCGATACCTCCACACAGCACTGCCTGTATGGCCTGTTGTCAAGAGTCAAAGGGATGTCAGCTCCAAAGGGCAGAAGTCTCTTCTGAAAATGAGAATGGATGGAGATGGAGACCCAAGACATTGCTTGGAGCAATGTTTCAAAAAAAAATCAGATCTTGCACTGAAAGATAAACATTTGCAAGGCCCACTGGGCAGAGGAGTAGCTAAACTGGTTGGAGTATTTCTTTATTGAGCAGAGTAAGTCCTAGCTGTCTTTCTTTGCAAATCAAGGCCATAGATCAAAGCATGCAAGTAGCTTCAGAGATACCAACAGATCAAAGATTTGCTTAAAATACTTCCTGGGAATATCCTGCCTCTCTGTAGTAAGGTTTAAGATGATTGTCAACTACTGTTTCACTTGAGTATTAAACCTCAGTAAGACCAGGAATCCAACCACAAGGTTCATCCCAGTGAGATTTTTTAAGTTTGGATGATAGTTTTCCATTTGCAAACAAAATTTTTTTTTTTTACAAGAACTCACTAAAATCTCAGATCTTCATATTTCCAGAAACTTTTACCATCACCACCCTTCACCGTTACTTTCTGTAACACGCAGTCCTACCTCTGCCGCTTTCCAGCATCCTTATGCTGATACCAGCTCAGAACATACAGTGGTGTTGCCCACCTCTCCATATAGGACCATTGTTTGCAATTAGTGTTGTGTCTTTTACGTCCAAGCTGTTGCGTCAGGCAACAGCAAAATGACAGTGTTGGCTTGCACGTGGCTGCAGATTAAACTGGGGCAGCGGGACCAGGTTCTGCTTGTGCCCTGGAGGTCATCACAAGGACACCCGGATGGGATGTTCAGCAGCTCCTGAATAACTGCAGCTGACGACAAGTTGAATTAACCCCACACCCGCCTCAGTTTATTTTTGTGCGCTGTGTTGACCCTGCTGTGGGATTCAGGAAGGGAGTGGTGGAAGAAAATGCTCCTGCCTTCCCTGTTTAATCTGCAGCCACGTGTAGGTCCACATCCGGAATAAGTTCCTTTGACCATGGCCAGGACCTTTCTGTACATTGCTCTGCCTTCCCCTCCAAAGAGAGTAATATCCCCATTATATTATTTCTTGCTGTGAAGTGATTTGAGGTTCTTCAGAGAACAGGGAGTGTATGAGAACACTGCCTTGTGTGGGACTGTCAGCTTGCCTGAGGACATCACCTTTATCACTGTGGTAAATCTGAGCTGACAGCCTGAAATGGGCTTCACTGCCATCCTGAGGAGGGGACTTCCAAGAAGACAAGTTCAGCCCAAACTTAAAATACAACTGCAGAGGTTATGGGAAATTTATTTTTATCAAAAGCATGAACATTTCCTTACTGATTTCAGTGCTGTGATCTTTTAGGACAGGAAGATTAATCTCATTTCTGGGACAGGGAAATAAGAACTAGATGTTATTCCCAGTGGGCATGGATGAAATACCAAGAGCTGTCAACAGCTGAACAGAGTTATCTCGGAGAAATGATGGAAAACCTGTGGTCAGATATGGGCTTTTAATGATGGGCAGCCAAGGCAAACAGACAGAATGATATGAACTCAGCTACGTGCTGCTGAGATGACTGCAATCTTGCTGGAGACATAAGAGACACGAGGGACACTTCTGGCATGCACATTTTACTTTGCTATTCTAACACGAGAACCCAAAAATGCTCTATTCCACTTGAAAGCTGCCTTGTTTCAGAAGTCTGCCTGGTGTCATTGTAAGCATCTTTTGGTTGTGCTTGAATAAAGTCTCTAGCAAGAAAGCAAGTGTTAAGTGAGAACAAAGCAATGCTGAAGACAATCTGCTTTTGTGGAACAGAATTAGGGGACTCTTCCTTTAAAAAAGGGGACCTAGTATTAACAGGAGTCTGTATACAGAGCTAGGTTGGGAGTTCATGGCAATGCTAAATACCTTGCAGTGCACGAGCTATTTTTTACAGGGGAGACAAGTAGCTCCGATCACTGTTAAGAGCCTGTTATCCTACGGCAGATACAGAACAAACAAAGATAGCATGGAGCCAGCCCTAGAAAATGACTGTTTATTCTGATACAATGAGAGGTTTATACACAGCCTGTGGACCCGCAGTTAATAAAATCCCACAAATTATACGCATGTGTACACACACACGTGCAGCAACACTTGCATCTTTCATCAAATGTGGTTGTTGTTAAAGAAAAGAATTAGTGTAAGGATTTGTATTGTTGGAGGGCACCACTCTAAGCCAAAGCTCTATCTCCTCTGGGAGGAGAGTTCCAGTAATTGTGTTTCAAGGATTAATAATTAATACTTCAGATATCAGAAGGAAAGAGCCTGACTCAATTGCAGAGTACATACCTTAGTAGAATGACACTTACAGAAATGTCACAAATACGAACTTCTCTGAACAAACCTACTCCCACGACAGATTGCAAATTGCCGACACCTCACTTTTGTCTTTCAGGGGAGAGCAGGAAGACACAACGGCTTTTACAGCCTTCACCATTCATGGCAGCTTCATTCTTTTTATTTGTAGTCTTCTGTGGTGATGGAGCCCAAAACACACGTGTGTCTCTGGCCCAAATCAATTGAATCGAGCCATGGGCAGATGGTTTTCTTTGCTGGTGACAGGCGGGTGCGTGGCAGTGTGCTCTGCCTGCTCCAGTGCTCCCACCGTTGCCAGCCTTGGCTCTCAGCTGTGCTGCCAGACCAGCAGGACCCCAGCTCCTGCTTGGAGTTATGAGCGAAAAGGAGGAACCTCCCATTCCTGGGCAGTCAGAGATGAATGAAAGCATTCATCGAGACCGGGGCATCTGCAGATCCAGCACCAGTCCCAAGGCTCCTTTGGCAACCTGACACTCTTGGTAATGCTGAGGTTAGAAAAGCCCTGGCTCAACTGGTAGAACTGTGCTAAACACCACCTTTCAGGATCGCATCTGGCTGAATCAGGGCACAGTGCTCGCTGTTGTTCTGGTGGTCTCTCACAGGCACTAAATATCCCAGTGATGCTCTGGACTTCCACTCCTGACAGTTAGATGCAGGATGAAATTTTCAGAAGCATCTATTATAGATTTCCACTAGGAAATTAAACATGTATTAAACTGCATTCAGGCATTGAGATCAACTGACATACAGACACTGTCAAAATTCACCCTCTAAAATAGGAAGGCCATATCCAGAGTCCTACTGGGAGCAGCCTCTGGTCTGTGCTAACAACTGCTCTGTGCTTGGGAAGGGTTTTGATGTGTGCTATAGCGTTTGCAGAGGCTGCAAGCATGCCAGGGCTCTTCTAACATTTTGAGAGTACAGACTATTGATTTCCAGTCTCTGTCTGTGTTGCTTAATTTATTGGTATAGAAGCTGTCTGTGTGAATTTAGAACCTGAATCCAGCTTAAAAACCAGAATTATGGCAGCCCTTCTTAAAGCATTGCCCTTTATGAGTATCCCAGTCATAGGTGCCAAACTCGGAAATTGGTGCTGGGACAGAGCTTGTGTAGACACCTCTCATGGACGAGTAACAAAAGGGAGATTTGTCATGTGCTGAATGTACCTATTTCCTGCCAGGCACGTGTCTGGCTGTCAAAGGTCCTAGGATGAGCGACGGGAATTGCCTGGTAAATCTGTTGTAGTTCAGAAGCTACAGATACATTTCTTGCAGATATTTATGTCCTCAATGCAGCCACCACTGAGCAGGTGAAAGCAGAGTTTCTGTGTTCAGCAAACAAATGCTCCTTTGAAAAACTACCTCAGAGAATTGCAGATACATAAGCATGAAAATGTGCTCTGTCTTATCCTTAATACAGGAATACTCCAGGTTGAGGGTGGGGATTTGGTCCATGTCCTCAGTGGCACCACCAGAGCTGGAAGAACATTTTCAGTAAAGCAAGCTACAGGGTTCTGACTTCCGAAGTTGTTGAGTAACACCTAAGTTGTTTGTGTGAAAAATTTTCAGCTAACTCTTGTATTTGTCAGCCAGCTCCACTCTTCAAGGACTTGGTTCTTAAAGAACCCCAAATTGATTAGTTACCCATCTAAGAGGATTTAAATTCCAGATGGGCTCCTTTACTTAAATCACACAAGGCCATTACGTTGTTAGAATTATTATTACACCCCTGGATAGCAAGGCCTCCAAGTGAAGCAATGGAATAGCGATCACATTTCTAACAAAATTTCCTACAAACTCCTGCTGATTTAAAGCCACCTGCAATAGTCAGGGATCCAGACTGGTTGAGTTAAATTGCTACACCTGACTGAGGACATGCAAACTTCCAGCAGTTAGTTACATTTATATTTTATATATAATATTCTCCCTTGACTTCTATCTGTTTTAACCTCTGTCACTGCAAGTTAGTTGCCACAGGATATGTATCTGTGATGTGCCTGAGTTCAGAGGACAGAAGCGAACCCAGGGCGTTGTAGGATTTAGCAGTGTTTTTTCAGCAGGCAAATCTTCCAGCACAGCCATTGTGCTTTAGTAGGGTGGAATGTTTTGCTGCAGCCTGTGCAATTCTGATGAGCTAGAGAACTAAATTGTCACTAAATGTGGTCATAAATGATCCCATGACATTCTACAAATGCCCTCTGTTAATGCAGCTTTCTGCTCAAGTTCCAGCCCATGAATCCTATTCTGCCATCGTCAGCATTTGCACTTGCAGGTGTGGAGATTATTCAGTCACTGTTCTCTCACTTGCTATGTAGGGTTATCAGTCCTGCTAAATCACCACTTAATGTTTCTAAGTCCATGTTCAGGCCAACTGCAGCTGCCTAATCCCTGCATAGGCTTCACCACTCGTCTTTATTCATTTTTTCCTTTTCTAGCCATTGCTGAAAATGACTTGAGCATCTGCGGCCTGGGCATGTGGACAACACCCTAAAATTCATTTTCCCGTGTGACTTTTTGGACTGGAACACAACTTGCTGGAACGAAAAATTAATGCATGGCTGAACCTCCAACAAGTTTTCTGTGACACCAGAGTATATTATTGAGTTGGTTTTCTTGACCTCTTTTCAAAGGTAAGTTTCAGAAAAGCATGACACTGTGACGGTGTAATTTTCCTTTTGCCATATCGAGCCTGTGACTGAATTGTGTTGCTTTTATCTGTTGCTCTTGTTTTCCCTGATATTTCACTCCTGGGCTCTTTGGGGAAGCAAGGCTAGGAATAGAAGTTGCAGTTCACAAAGACAAAAGCTTGGAGGCAAAGCCTGAGAACGTGGCTGAACTTTTGACTCAATATTGCATCCTGAGGCTTACAGATTTATTGGTTATATCTGCTAAGGCCAATCTGACCTGTGAGGCCAATACATTACTGTGCTGCCGTCACCACTTTTTTACTCAATTCTAAAGACACCCCATTGCCAGCATTCACTTTTAGCCAATTTCTCCTTCTTTTTGAATCCCCAAGCCCTTATGGTCCTATTTATCCCTTTCTGATAGGTAGAGTGGGAGAGAGATGAAGAAAAATGTATTCCAGAATAGTGTACAGTAGGTGTCCCACGATGAATCATCCTTCCTGCCTATCTACCTCTCCTAAAGTGAGTCATTAGAAGAAGAACACGAGCCCTCTTAAGGGTTAGGCTTTTCTTAGTAAGACAATCATTCGCTGTATTCTCATGTATAAGAAGATCCATTCTAGTCAAGCTATTATTGTGCCAACATGAAATAATTGCTGAGATATTTTAAGTATTTGTCTAGTGCAAATATAAGGAGGATCCATAATGTTGGTGCTCTGAGAAAAAGGAGCCTTATGGTTCAGTAAAATACCATCAATTTATTCAATAGTCCAAGCTTCAGTTGGTTGTTTATTTATTTAGGAAGATAAACTGTTCTGCCTTTACCTTAGTTGCAAAAAGAACAGTGGGAAGTAGCAGGTGGCCAGCTCTTCCTCGAGATCCCACAGAGGTTTCAAGCCAGAGATGGCTTCTGGCCACACCAAGAGCTTCCTAATAGCATTTGTGTCCAAATACAAAGGCAGAGGGTATGATTCCTGTCTCTGAGTGCCAGCATCATGTGTACCTTTGTATCGTTTCCCTTGCTACTCAGAAAAATCAAGAGCCACATTCAAGTCCTCTGAGAGCTTGGCTGAGCCACCACAGTTGGTAGGGCAGTGAAGTCTTGAGTCCAATGAGCCATTCAGACCATTTTAGATGCAGGACTGCCAGATCATTACCTGGTCAATGGAGAGCAGGTATCATGGTGCTTACACTGGGCACCCATAACTGAAGGCCTGAATGTGGCCCATGTTATACATTTGCTCCCACCTTCTTTCTTTCCTTCTTTTAGTGTCTCATGTAGAAGTCAATGATCCCCCTGTTGTCCTTATGCCTTCTTCATAATGCCATCATTAATAAACTGTATCTTGAAAATTATTTGAGCAGGGGAATGCTTACATTGAAAAGAGCATCAACTGTGAGTAAACAAACCATTGTGAAATAGCTGAGAGAAAAGAAAGAACTGACCTTTGCAGAAGGTGTAGAACTGCATGGTGGCACCTTTAAAAGTCTCTGTCTTCCCTGTCTTCCTTTCTCTAGCTGCTACAGTAATCAGAAGATAAATCCATATTCATAAAAACACCATGGTATCATGTGCAATGAATTCATTAAAGTGAAATGACATACTCTTGAAGGAGCTCAGACAAGAAATGAGAATTCTTAATGAGCTGAACCCTTTCAGTCCATGAGCCTTGGCCATGGTGGCTCTGAGCATTGCGCCATTACTGCCGGAGATCATGACTGCACAAATGAGCTAGCAAGGTTGGAGACCTGGGTTAAATTAATCTTCAAGTCTTAACTCATAATTCCATCAACAACCTCCTGTTTAACTTTGTTCTCCCACAAGATAAAGCTGAAACACCCAGCAGAATGGTGGAGTTCAACTGCAACAAGATGCACAATGGTGACATTCTCTAGCAAGTAAGTCAAGTGGGAAGCTTTCAGTGTTGTGTGTGTTGAGCTTTTGGGGATAAAGGTATTTGATGCATCCTAAAATTGTTCTAGCTCTTCACACTTCTTTAAGATAATCTAACTGAACATTGAAGAAAACTGCGTGACATTTATTTTTTTGTCAATTTGCTGTAGTAATACTGCATGCTACTGCAACAGGCAGTGAGGAGAATATTAAAATGTTTTGCCATGCATTCCCCAAACATTTCTAAGTCCCAGAGGTATTGTCAGCTTTTGGCACAGGAGAGGTAGGCACCAAAAGCCATGGACTTTCCACCTACTATGGTAGAGCCCCAGAAAAGGAGGCTGAGGGTTGGGGACTACATATGTGGAGCAGCAGATATGGGTCAAGGTTGTCCTCCCTGTGATCAGTCCCCAGCTGTACCATTCCTGTTTGCAGCATGAGCCAGATGGTAACTCTCCACGACACTTCTTCTAGTCCACATCCACCTTTGCTGGCCCCTCTATGTTCCTCTTCCTACAGAGGGAATAGTGCATTCTCCTGCTTACCGTCTCTTTCCTAGGGCAGCAGAGTTCAGTTTTGCCTGCTCTTGAAAGGAGCTGTGAATTGGCCCTGGCCAAGAGCCCAGTTTGCATTTACACTGCAGCCCTGCTACATTTGCTCGGCTTTCACACTCCTATGACCTGTCTGCAACAGCAGAGCAGTACCAACGAGCCTCCTGGTTAGTAAGAACCGTCTTTTAGAACTATATCCACATTTTTCAAGGTTTTCTCACTTGCAGAATTCTACCAAAGAAATATGAAAAAAACCCCCGTCTGATAGGACCATGCATCTGCAGCTCAGGTCTAATTCAAAGAGTCAGTTCTTCAGTATATGATTATTCTGTATACAGGATAGATTAATGTCCCTTGACATTATTTCAAAGACAATTCCATTTGGAGTAAAGAAAGGTTTTAATGGAAAATATACAAATGCCTCTTGAAAATGTCCATGGTTTTTTTCTTGTCTAAAGTCCCTCATCTTTTCAGTGAAGTGAAGAATGTACTTTTCAGTACAATGAAGAATGTTTCTACTTGCAGTTTTTGGAAACCAAAATCTTGTTGATTTCTTTTTATAACCAAAATAATTGTACGTCTGAAATGCCAATAATGTAAAAAATTCCAGGCAGCTCTCTGTATTTATGTCACCATAGCACCAGTAGTCCTGGCAGGGGCCGGGAATTTTTACAGCATGTGCTGTACAAGCTCATAAGCATCTGCTTTGGGGCTTCATTCTCTACTACTGAAACCCAGTTTTCTGCCGCATTTCCTCTACAATAAGGAAAGATGACATACTGAGACAGCTACTGTCATACAATTAGTGAAGCTCTGTCTTAAATCACCAGCTGAAGGCTTATCTTGTCTAGTTACAGTAAAGTAAAAACAACAGGATCTTGTTTCTGCTGGGATTATATGTGGATATAGGATGGTACACTGAAGATAGCTACTGATGTAAAAACACATCCTTTTTGAAGTACCAATGCAGGAGCAATGTACTTCCTCAGCAGAAGAACTATTGTCATGTAAAGTTGAACCAGTCAGTGGATGCCTGGGCGACAAGAGATGACAACATCTAGACAGGAGATGAAATCATTTTGTGGGAGGAAGAGGGAGTTCATTGCTGGATTCATAGGGAGTTCAAAGCAGCTCTGCTTTTGAACTCTTTCCACTTATCCAGATATTCCACAAGCTTCACTTTAAAAAAGAAAGACGCTACAAATCTAGTACTTCAACATCCTGGAGGTGAGTGTGGTACAAGAGCACAGGGAAGCACACCAAACAGGCGTGATGAAACCCCCCTCTGCCCCAGGCTTCTGGTCAATGAAATGCCAGAAATGAATCCCCTGATGACAGATGAGAGTGTGAGAAGAAGTTGTCACAGTCCTGTGTTTGATGCTTTATTTTACCTCACCTCCATGTCCCTGTAAGTCTTCTTAAAGACCCCGACTGGCACACAAAAGGCAAAGTGGCCTGTCTCCTTTTTTCCTTTTTCCCCATAGATGCAGCCTAATTTCTAACACAACAGCTTTGTCTGAAAATTTTCATTGCCAGGCTCCTTGTGTGGTATTACTAAAGTCTTTTCATTTGGATTAATTTAGTCTGTGTTTACTTTTGCCTTATATGCTTAAGTAACAAGCTGAGCAGAAGGTTAGTTACCTTGGGCAATCCAGAACTGACTGCTGGTAATTTGTAGCATTTTATTCCTAAACAGAGCTGAACAAACAATTAGCAGTAGACAATTCATCCATTTAATTTAGTTCTTTTTTTTCCTATTTTTTTACAGGCTTGGATCTATTCTCAGTTGACCCGAACTGCTGTTACACTGCTGCTGTTGCTGCTGCTGCTGTAGCTATACAGATTTATCTCATCTAGACTAGACATTCGGTCTTTCACTAATATGTGAATTACCTAGAAAAGTTCACTATCCACAAAAGCAAACATTTGTCCCTATTAGCTGGTTAGGATCTACTCTTTCCATTAATGATTTTGAGCTGTGATTGTCCCTTATTTGTTCGTGGTGCTTGTGGATGGTTACCTAAATCACACAGCGTTGTTTCTGCTCCTGACTGAATGCCTGCAGCTATGTAAATACAGGGCTGACATGTCTGGTGTAAGTTGTGATATATGCACATTTTTTGCATGTACAAGTATGCATATTTGAGTCTGAGTGTTGATAACCATCGGATAACTTTCATGCCAACACCATCCCACTTGCAATAATTTTTATGGAAAAATAGACAAATATTGCAGAAAAATCAGTCAACATGCCTGCATTCACCTCCAGTCATTACATCCAAAAGCCCCATCACATTTGTTTGCATGTAGAAACTTGGGAAGCACTATGACATGGACCATGCCAGGGCATATCCAAGTCACTCCAATCATCTGATGTCCTCAAGATCTCAGAGCCCACCGCTGGTCTCATCTTGTAACCTACTGAGGTCGCTTTTGTGAAGTGCCTGGGCTCTGGCCCCACTTCTCCTGCAGAGATGCTGTGGCATCAAGCAAATTTAATGTTCAGCTTCTGCTGATGAGATGACAAGCCCAATTCTCCACCATCTCACAAGAATATGGTGCTCAATTCATGTCTAAAGAACATTTTCAGAGCTTTTATCTGATGATGTTTAGCAATGAAACTTGTACCTGCTGTTGTGACTGAGCTGGAGAGACAAGTCTATTCCTAGAGACCTGGAGCTGCTATCTTTACAAGGCTTTTCTGAAATAATTTCTTTCATTGTTTACCAGCTATCCCTTTCTTCCTTTGTCTGTTGACCAAATGAGTCTGGACTCTGGGCCAGTCTCAGCTTTAATTTACGTGTTATTTGATGCTCCCCCTTTCCTTGCACACACCAGCCATTGGGATATACTTGCTTAACAAAACACAAAGAAACAGAAGTGAAGCAGGGGAGAAAATTTAAGCTGAAGTTCAAATGGTCAACTAGCCCCTATTTAATTTTTTTTTTTAAAAAAAAGCCTATTCACCTAAAAGGTCCACATCTATTTCAGAACTGTCAGTCATTAACTATTTACATGGGACTTAATAACACTATTTACTAATCAATAGTGAGAACCATGGCAACCCTGGCACTACAAGCCCTGATGTCTTGAGGGAACATTGCTAAAGAAACACAAACTCTTAATCTTTAATACCTGGTTCTTTTGTGCCAGGTTTCAGAGGAAGTTAAATTTTCGATTTTCCATCATAATCCTTTCCTTTAAAGAATAAATCTGCTCTTGGCCACTGCACCTTTCCTTTCTCTTTTAACACCTGCAGTGTGGTACAAGGGGAATGCTGCAGAGAGACCTGGAGAGGAATAATGCAAGATGCAGTGGCTGTAAGGTCATCAGGCTGCCTCCGTATCCCTATATCTGCATCTGTATCTCTAGAGCATTAATGACTTAGGGATCGAACCCTGTTGGGTGTAAAAGCACTACTTGGATAACATTTATTTTTCCAGGAGCATATCACTGCCTGTGATACATTTTTACCTACCTTTTACTGTTTTTCTTCTGTTGCACAAGAGCATTCAACCTCTTACTCCTGCTATTTAAATTCCTGGTTTTGTTATTTCAGTTGCCTGTTATTTTAATTGTAAAATCATGAAGGCTTTTTTGTCAAATGGTTTTTGGACCTCCAATCAAATGACATCACCTAGTTCTGCTTCAGCCCTGATTTTATTAATATGCTGATGGAATTTTAGATAGATTACTAAGCCATGATTTTCTTTACAAAAGCCTGTCTGCTTAGTCCTTATGGCATTTGTACTTGAACATTTTATTATTCTATTTTTAGCTAGCGTTTCAGTCAGTTTCCTGGTATTAAAATGATGGTCTGGCACAAACTCTCAGGGAGATCCTTACAGACCTGCTGGTAGGTATGATTGAGGCTGGTTGAAAATTTTCCATCAAAACTCTCAGTTAATGAAAGCTGGTCCGTGTCTCAGAGACACTAAGATAAGTGTTGGGTTTTTTTCACAGAAGTTTTAATTGAAAGAAAAACAAATGTCTGCAGAGCCATTCCCATCGGTGAGTAGCAATCCCAAACACTTTCCCTCACAGGGGCTTTCCAGGGGGATGTGGGGGGGCAGGTTTCCAGCACCCTCCCTTCTGTAGTAATAGCAGAACAGGACCAGGCTGCAGTGCACCAAAGGAAGAGGCATCCCTGTGCCTGGCTGAGGAAGATGAGAGTGGTAGCTACTTGAGGGTCAGCGCCCAAGAGTCCCACGGGGTGTTTTAGGGCAAGATCATTTCAATTGGAGCTGAATTACCTGGGATCTGACTTTTTTTTTTGTCCAGGGAGATCCAGCAAGTTGGGATACAGGTAAAATTACTATAGATGAAAGCATCAGATAATATTTATCTTAAGGCTTGAAGTAGAAGAAATTGTAAAATGGGCTTAAAAATTCTCTTTCTCACAGACAGGATGTCCTGTGGAACCTGCTACCTCTGTGGCTGGGCTTAAATGGAGTCAAAACATGTCTGTGAATAATAAAACATAGCTACAAGCCCAAGTTAAGTCTTATGGGGTCTGGGAGGTGAGACTTTGTGATGTAAAATAACCTTTCAAAACTGGAGATAAGGAAGAAAATTCAATTCTGACTTAATTATTGCAGCATCTCATTTCAGGATCTGGATACTGATAGTAACCTCCAGAAACTAGCTGGGGGGAGCTGACTATTTGATCCCTCATGGAAATTATCTGTGTTTGTGGGCTAATATTTGTGTAGTGAGGCGGATACCCACTTTCCACTAGCTTGCTGCCACGTAATATCTTTTTCTCCCTCTTTTCCCATGAGCTTAGTGCAAACGGTAAAAACTGCTAATAGTGGAAGGGCAAGCCCAGAGAGATTTAGGTGTCTAATTAACAATTCCATGGTCACAAGTCAAAATGTTTATCCGAACTCTGGAGGTGGATAAACATCTTGCAGGCTAGTTATTGCAAAGAAAGCTGTGCCTAACTTTCAGTAACTTGAGGAATGTACAGGCCCTAGCATCTCCCTAGGTATAGGGAGAATGAAATCCCTACATGTGTCATATGCAGAGAGCTGCCTCTTGAGCCAGCCAGAAGAAGAGTCCAAAAAGAGCAGTGATTATGTGCTGCCATAATAGTGGGGAACTAATAATTTTTTTATCTGAATTATTTGTTATTATACCTTTCTTAACTCCAAGTGAGGGACTTAAATCAGTTGCAGAGCATGGGTGGAAGTGAGGCTCTTTCCCAATAATCCACTGATTGCCATTCTCAGCCAAGACATGAAAGACCCATGATCACCCTCTTGCCTGTCTGATAGCATGTAAATCATCAGTTTCAAGATCAATAGTGTATTTCTGCAGAAGGGTAAAACAGGGCTGCGGGAACCTATATATTGTATCAACAAGCATGACCTGATGGTCAGTGTCTTCACATGGGAGAGATGGATACCCATCTCCAACGTAAATGGAAGTATCTTGTGCAAGAGAAATATTTGAAAGTCCCATCTCAAAATACATATAACCTAAGGTTAGAGTTGATGTAAGCAAGACAGATGAAGGAGAAACCTGAGACTAGGTTTCACATATCCCCGGTAAATGGCCTAGTAAATGCCCAGCAAGGCCTAGAGTTAGTCAAGGGAAGATCTTCCAAGTTTCTGAGAGGACCTAACCTGACCCAAGCGCTAAACTCCAAATGCAGGATTTTTTTGCTCTGAGTGTGGGTCAAATGGAGATGCCCGGCCAGTGGGAGGGGAACTTGGGTCTCCCCTTCACATCTTCTACTGTTAGTTTAGGCAGTTCCCTACTACATCTGGCAGTTTCTGTTATCTTGTTCTCCAGCTCCTAGCTCTCCCCATGCATTGCACAGAGGAGCCCCAGTTCCTGACATGGTAGAAAAGCGTCAAGCACCGAATTTCAGCTCTGTAGATGTAACCCAAAAGAATGTTTTCTCTGGTCCAGTGACTAAAGAGTTACCTACTTGCTTCCCAGTTAGCTAGCCGATTAATGTTGGTAAAATGCTCTGGAATTAATTCTAAATGTTGGTATGTTTATTCATAATGTAGCTCATTTTGCTGCCAAATATTGCTAGAGATATTTGGCAATGGTCTGAGTGTCTAGAAAAACCTAAATTTTTCGTTAAAGAAAACAAACACACTATTTTGAAGTATTTTCAAGCCCAATTTCTTGGGCTAATGTTTCTAATGAAAACTCAAAACTAACACATAAAAGGAGTAGGGTTTTTACAACCAATTACATTACAATGGAAACAAATTCTTTTGAAAAGTTTTTTTTTTTCTTCAACTAGTCCTAATTAGTCTATCAAACAAGGATGAGCTAATTATCAGCAGTCACCTCATCTTACAAAAGTAGGATAAGAAAGTAAATTAGAAATGCCACTGAAACTAAAGGAGCAAAGGAATTTGTGGCGTGGAAGCCTGAAAAGCAGGGAACATTTTATTATGTTAGTAAACCAGGAGCCTTGGTATTATTAAAATTTTTTTGAGCTTTTGGATATTTAACAACAATATGAATTTTTGTTACTTTTAATATGCTGCAGTTAGACTTTTGCCAGATCATTAATCTGATCTCTCAACTCAAGCTAAAATGATACTTACTTCTCACCCTACATGATTTACCAGTAACTTACCTTACCAGTGAATTAAAACAGAACTGCAATGCGAGCTATGTTCATAGATGGACACACTCAGACTGGATATGACATCTCTGTATATTTAGTCCTTACATATATGATCCGTAAGTGTAAATTTTACAGAATTAGATATAATTATTTCCTCTCTACTTAATATTTGCTGTTTCCAGTGCTCCGCTGTCTGTAGGACACTAATGGACTTTTAGAGGATAACTCAACCTCAGCTGAAATTCATAATGGAACATGGAGCAAAAATATGTCTGAATATATGCTCAAACTGTATTTGATAAGAATAAAACAACAAACAATGTATGTTAATCAGAGAATTGATTGAAATGATATGTCATTATTTTGGATTTAAAAGATGGTAGCTTCCATAAACACGAGGTCTGTGCTGCAGGGATCTAGATGTGACATGATGGAGCAGGAATCCTGAAGCCCTTCTCTCCAGGAACTTCAGCAGCAGCTGGAGCTCATAATCCTGTAGGAGAAGAGTTTCCAAATACACACAACTTGGATTTTCCATCTGAGTGTTTGGACAACCAGCTGCTTTCAGATGTCTACTGTGATTTTTAAGAAATGCCCGGTTCCCATTCCAACATTGACTTCAGAGGTGTCTAGACTCCTAGATCCTTTGAAAATCTGCTAAGTACCTAGGTACCTGGGTACTTATGTATATTCAAACTTTGTCCTTTACTGTCAATATATTTCAGTGCTTGCTGAAGCCAAAGGCATATTTCCTATTCCCTTTCACAAAATCAGGCCATTGCTTTAAGCATTCTGGAAAGATTAGGGGTTTGGTTTGGTTCCAATACATGTCTAAGGACGGATAAGTACCCTACAATTCAGTGACATGTAGCAACACCTGAATTCAGCTCTGTTACTTGAGAATGCAAATACATTCACCGAGATATAGCTGTGTGCTTTTACCTACTTTTCCAAAAAGGCACAGATTTGGAATAAAAAAAAAATCATCTGCTTGTTTCATTTCTTTCATTTTTAGAAAAGCTAGAAAGTTTAACTTTTCAACTTGCAGCCCCCTCACATAGCAGTGTTCTACCAGATGAACAGAGATGAATGGCTGATCAGTATGCTCTTGCTATAAAAATTCAAAAATGTGGGATAAACAAATGTTTAATAAAAACAGTGAAATGTTAAAGAAAGAGCAAAACCAGCATAAAGCTCAACTGATACAATAAAGTGGAGGCACCATAATGCTCTTTTTTTTTAAAGGAACAAAAGATGAAGTTGTTTCATGCTATAGGAGGAGGGAATAGCAAATTCTCTTGAGATACCTGTAATCATGGGCCAAATTCCTAGGTTGTTCATCGTTCAAATTTGGTTCAGAGCTTCTAAGTACCAGGTGTCTGGGAAATTGGTAGCTGTTGGCTCTTTTTGACTGTGAGAGAATCTCCAAGGTGATAATTAATTAACACAGCAGCTATCACCAAATGCTAACTGAGCCTTCCCTAGTTTCATCTACAGACGAAGCATGTTGTGGTAGAACTTGCATTCACTTTCTCCTTTGTTATAGAGCTTTTCCTTGCTGGATGTGTTGAGTGTGAAAACATGAGTAGTTTCCAGTTCCTCTATAGAAGAAATGATGTGGTGGATGCATAGGCAGTGGCAAAATGCCCACTGACTTTGATGGGGCCAGGATTTTACCCAAGAAGTTCTGGCCCCAGTCCATTTTAGATGAATGGTTTGTTTCCAGTAAACAAATGCAAACTGGAAGTCATCTGTCCTCTTAAAATGAGCCTTTATTACCTCCTGGTTCCAAATGAGTCTTTGGTATTAGAAAAACATTCTGTCTTGGTACAATCCTTCAAGCAATGAGGTCTCCTGACATCTGGAAGCTTAGGGGGATATATATCCAAGACATAGAAACCATGGGGAAAAAAACCAGGCAGGAGGAAAGGAAAGGTGTCCTGTTTACACATGTATGCGTATGGCCGCTGGCTGTCTGTCATCTTAGCTAATGTGCCATGTGTGATTCTGATAGCGCATTGCACTGCTGTTTTAGCAGAAGGTGAATGGCTGCTGTCCCATATGAGGTCTAACAGAAATGCACAGGTGACCCCAGCTTGCCTAGGGACTTCAGTGTGAGGAGGCCAGACTGGGCAGGTCTGTTTGCCAGTAGATGTGAAATGGAAAATGCCCTCAGGCTTTGCAGGCATGAATGGTAGAAAAGGCCCTCTACAAGGACCTGCGTCGTGTGATCTGATGTGGTCAGAGCCCACAGTGCCAGATTCCAGATACGTATCCCAACAGCATGGCTATCCAAATCCTAATCATGAGAGAAAGGTGGCCAAGGAGAGTCTCCCCAAGTGGAGGAGTCACCTGGGAGGTAAAGTAACACTGTGCATGCTGGCTCTTCCATCTGCATGTCTAGGGTGTGAGCAAAGCATTTGAAGAAATTAAGCCCTATTAAATACAAACCAGGGTTGTGTTTTATTCCTAAGGGTGTTTTTTTTAATTTTTAACATTTTCCTTGCACCTTAAAATATTTGTCCTTACTCTTTCCTATCATTTTCCAGAGTTTTGCTCTGAGACCTGTCTGATACTGTAGAGCAAGAAGAATCCAACTGAAACGTCAAAGTTAGGGTGCTCTGTTTTCTGCAGTGGAAGACACCCCTGAGTGCTGTTTTTTTAGGAAACAACAATATATTTCCTCTTAGGAAGGAGGAAATATATTCTGCCAGTCATTGGAGAGTCAGTGTTGGAGCTTACGCTGGCAGGTGCTGGCTTTTGGAAGGGAGCAGATGGCAGAGAGACATCCAGCAGATCTAATTAAACTATGAGGCATCACAATAACTATGAAGGAAATGTATTTAAGTCCGGCCCTGTCACACTTGGAAGAAGTTCTGTCAGGGTTGCTTGGAGCTTTGGGAAAAAGTTGTGCATTATTATTATTTATTTTAATCAGTTTTCTGGGTCTTCTCAGGTGTATCGATGAAGGGGTTAGCCGCTCCAGTGCACGCTCATCTGTGCCATCTCCTCTTCAGAATGGGAAGGTTTCGTTGCCAATAGCAGCTGGTAGGACCTCAGGAGGAACCAACGTGAAGAGTACAGGAGACAGGAAAAGCAATATGCTAAACTGTAGCACACAGGATAGGAGGATGCCTTCTGCAATGACCCATGGTTTAGACTTCATCCTCTGCTGATTTTCTTTCTTTTTTTTCCTGTCCTTTTGCTGCAACCGTATGTGATCAAGAGGTTACTGTCTCTGTTCTCCTTTCCCCACAATATAAATGCAAGAGATTCAGATTGTTTAAAAGTCTCATTTTCCAAGTGCCACACTGCGAATGCTTGGAAAATGTTAATTATTGCATAATAAAAAGGTTTTGTATAAATTATGTGATATTTTTTTTTCCTCCCAGAAAAATCTAGCTTTTGTTGAAATCTTCCTTCTTTTTCTTTGAAGCTGCAAACCATTAGGCACTGTATGTGGATAGTGCATAGCCAGATATTGTGCTTATAACCAAAATACAATGATTAAAACACTACTTACTAAACAAAGCTTGAAGCTTTTTGTGTAAAAACCATTAGGATCACACACATGCACAAGTGCCGATTCACAACGTGGTAAGATAATGAGCAATCTAAGGCACAAACTAAAGTGCGGATAATGAGACTCCTACTTATTCACATTTCATTAGCAGTATAAAGGATCTAAATCAGCTCTGTTGCTACTCATTCCATAAAGCATTGTCATCACTTTCATTTAAAAAAACTGATCTTAGTTCACTATAATTACTGTATAAAAGCCCTAGATATTGTTTCCAACAGATCAGGTTTACTTTCCCGAACGAAAATGGGTATGGACATCATAATGAGCTACGTATCAACTAGTCAGGTTTATTCACCCCTGCAATGGCTCATCTTACTCTGAAAATAAAGGGACCGCTGGCTGACCTTGTGTTTCAGAGTTCATGGGCAGGGAGCTTCTTTTAAAGCATGTTTGACCTCCACCTAGGAGCTACAGCAGCTGTTAGCTTCAGACAAAATACAGCCATTGAGATACAATTCTCCATGTGCAAATGTCTCAGCAACTCCTGGGGACAGGGAGGTCCCATGAAGTGCTGAGGGTGTGAGGAAGAGGAGGTCTTCACCTTCCTGGGACCTTGCCGCAGGGCCATGAGGCTGTCCCTGTGTTGCAACACCTGCACCCTGCAGCGCTCATTACTACAGCTGCAGCGAGCAAATGGTACCACTTCTGCACCGTGATGCTCTGCAGGACCGATCTGGAGCAGCTTTGTTGGTGCCTTAAATCTTTACCAGGCAGCTTAGTTACAGGGAGACAGAAGCAGATGGAGGATCTCTTGGTAGAACTCAAAATTCAGGAAAGGTTTAGTTTAGGGCTTTGGCTGCAGGTCCAGAAACCCTGAAGCCTGCTGTTCCTCTCGGATGGAGCATTTCTTCCCCCCTGGGGTGCCCCCAGCCTGGGTGGGCTCTGAGTACTCCCTGCCAGGATCCTCCCTAGACCCCTCGGCTGCCTTAACCACAGGCAAGGTTCAGGATCAGCTGGTCTCAGTGGCACAAGGTGCTATAGTGAGCAACAAGGATAATGCTGACTGTTTGACCTGCCCTGGGACTTGAATGGTCATGGTCTGCACATGGCCCATGCACCAGTAAGAGGAAGCAGGTTGCCATGTGTAAGGGAGTGATTATCATCTCACAGGCATTTTTAATTTATGAAGTACTGAAGCGCACAGCCATGAGCAGCATTGTGTGTTCAGTTCACGCTGTGTATATTTAAGCATGTATCCCGGGACAATTTTGATCTGTATGTCCTCCCTGTGCAGTATAGCAAACGTCTTCGGTCAACTTGTATTAATTCCTTGATGGATTATGGACATATGCTGCTCTTTGGGACAATTATCTATTGTGTAGCCCTTCTTGCCACACTCCATAGACCTACCTCAGATGCCTAGATTAAAAAAAAAAAAAGAAAAAGTTAGACATCTCAGTGTTGGGCCCACAGAGATTAAATAGATTTGCTCCGTCTCTGGCATGCATTCTCCAGTAAAGTCACTTAGCCATCCTGTTTTTATCATGCCAAAGTAAAAACTGGAAATAATCTGTAAGTAATTCACTTCTCACTGTTGTGAGGATGAAATAGTTGCCATGTGAGATGCTCTAAGGTTCTCAGCACATCACTGAAAGAACGCATGGCCTTTTGGTGAAGGCACCGAGTCAGAAACCAGGAGCTCCATGTCCTGCATAGGCTCTCTTACGATGCCAAATGGGTCATGTAAGGTTCAAGTGGTTGTTACACTGAGTCTCATAATATCTAATGCAACAAATATCTGTACTTTATTACTTTATTATCTGTACTTTACTATATCTGTACAATTACACCGGCCCCTGTCCTGACTGTTTTCTACCATGAGTATCATTGGTTTGTCCTGACAGCATGATCTTGCTAGCTCATGATTGCCTATCTCCACTTTAAGGCACTGTAATACTTACATAGAAGTAACCTTATTGTTTTCATCCTTCGTCAAACCCATAGTTCTCAACTCTTTTGAGTATAAATATCTAGAGCTTCAGACTCTTCTGAACACTGCCAGCCTGACATTTAATAACTTTATGCACTTTCCTGCCTGGATGTGCTCTATTTAAAAGCAGGGTAGCTCTTGCTTATTTTCATACAGCTTGATAATTGATTAATGTTTGGTTCACTGGTACCCTTCATCCTGAATGTGACATGAATTATTAAACTTTGCCGTATTTATGTGAGAGACCTACTTGAAGTGTAGTAACTTTATTTTTGCATGCAGGTTGCTCCAAGTAACGACTGAAGGAGTGAATTGCCCCCAGTCTCCCAGGAGGACTCTGGCCAAGTTCACAGTCAAACCAGGGAGTCCACTGCTTCAGGCAGAAGACACTGTCCTGGGCTTTTTGTGAAACTCTGTGTGACCCACTGCTCTGAAAATATAATACATGCCTTTTATTTAAAATTCGCTGAGCTGATCAATAGAACATTGCTCCAGAAATATTAATTTTGGGTCACAATCCTTCTTGGAAGATATTCATCATGACTGAATAATTGCTTTACAGTACAAAAGAAAATGGAAAATTTTGGTTATTTAAACATATTCTTATTATATAACAACCACTTTATTTAGTAATAGAGTATTATTTTTAAAACCACATTAGTAAGAAATAAAGCATTTTTGGGGTTAGTAGCAAAATTTGAAAGCAGGAAAAGATTTTTTTCTTTACAGTACCACCAGCCCATTTCTTGATTAGGTTGATTTTTTTCTTCTTGTTTTTAAGGTTTTATTTATTTATTTATTCAGTCTGCATAGGATTAAGGAAGTTACACATTTGTGACATGATTTCATTCAAAATTCATCTGTGTGTCACTGCACTGAGTAGAGCATGAAAATACTTGGGTCATGGTGCTGAGGTGGTACAGACAGAAGTACCTTCATACGCTTCACTGGCCCTACCATGGCTTATACCAGTTTGATAATCTGGTAGCTTCAGTCAAAGAAGTTTTGGTAGAAATCCTGTTGATTCATCAAAATACAGCTGCTGTGCATGAAACTGATAGTCAGAGTCCTGCTTATTAAAGAAAACAGACAAAAGATCCTATACATATTTAGAGAGATGAGCCTCTGAGACTATTTTAAAATCCTTTATGAGCCCACTTTTTGGATCTTGAAAAGTTAGATCTAAATATTTCTAAATGCTTTTTCAAGGAGGAAAAGACAGGAGGTCTTCCTCCAGTGCTTTGCAATTTAACCCTTTAAACCTGTGCAAAAATAAGTACAAAATGCTGCTGGATCTACATAGGAGGGTTTTTTTCCCCTCTCGCTTTGCACCAGTAATAATGGCTTCCCAAGATGCTGGAGTTAGTAGACTTATTCTGATGTTCCTATCTTCTATGCCAAATTTCAATCAAGAAACAAATGTTTGCATCCAATTAAATAAGGAAAAAGGGGGTTGATTTTTGCAACGATGCTTCTATTGAGCTTGTTACACCAATGTTCAGAGCAATCTCTGAGCAGTCTCCAAAGGCTGCATGCCAGACAATATATTATTTTCCAAACTGGAGGCTAATCAGACTGGTAGGGACATGGCAGGAGCTCTCAGGAGGGAAGATGTAACTGATCACTGCCCAGATATCCACTAATCTTCGACACCCCAGTGCGTCTTACACTGTAGCTGCCAGGCTGGAATCCAACTGACTCATTCAGTACTGGTGTCCCTTGACTTCACACAGGTTGTATCTATGCTGAGAAGTGGTTTGAACAGGTAGGAGAGGGTTATACTGCAAATGATGCTGATGACCCGAGGTCCAAGCATTTCGGTGTGTCCTTATGAGGCTTGCTCTGTCCTGGTCCTATGCACTGAACACCTCTTAGGAGCTGCAGTGCTGCTTCCCATTTAGTTTTGTCCCAAACTGATCCAGTTTGGGCACTCAAGACCATGCTGTGATATGAACCACAGTATGGTAAGTGGAGATGACTGGGAGACTCCTTTCAAAAGCACACTCATGATCCAAACTAAAACATTAGCGCTCTGATACAGGCAGAAATTAAAGAGGGAAAATAATGGCAAAACATCCTGCTGACTTCAGTGGCCCCAGAATTTCATTGAGGTCAAGCCCAGGGATGTAAGAGAGAGGGAATGGGAGGACAGTGAAATTTCTGAGAGGTAAATGGATAATAATAGAAAATCCCAGTGAGAAGTTCCCAGGGATTTCATTTTTAGTTGTTATTTTTGGTTATAAAATAGATATAGAAGAGAAATTCAAATTGGCAAACTAAGAAGCAGACTATTTGGAAAGTTAATCTTCCCCATACCCTTGTTCTCAGCAAAAGCCCATCAAAAGGAGCAGAGATGAATGCCCTGCCTCTAAATGCAAACTGCATTTAGAAAATGGATTTTATTGATATCATCTTCATGTAAGCTATTGTAATGACTAATGTTTTGCATTATTTGCATGCTTTTTAGGATTCTCAGTGAGATACACTGCCCAAATTGTCTTCCCTTTTTCCTTCATTATTAGGCAAAAATGACCTCCCTCCTTCCTCTGGTTTCCAAGTGTCCTAACAAGCAAGAAAAGATAGCAAGTCATTGTCATCTGTTTGGGTGGAAAAAGGATGTGCAATGAAAGCTACCCAGAGATGTGTCTCCAGGGAAGCAGCACAGTCCCAATGAAATTCTGAATGAAACAAACCTACAGACTAAAAAGACTGCAACAAAGCAAAGGAAAAAAAGGAACGGGCATTTAAGCAAATGTGCATTAAAGCACCTGAGCCCTTATGGTCTGTTTGGAAACTTCTTGCCGAATACAATGCTTAATTTCCATAACAATGTCAGCCTCAGATAATATCTCTTCTTCCTGATGCCAAGAGTTATTATTAATTGCTGTCTGAATGCTCATCTCTATGCAGCATTGTGGAGACAGAGCAATGTAGCATTCAGGGACTTTCAGTCAATCCACATAAATATGAGCCAAGTACTATTGCAGGGAACTTCTATAGCAGGCATGGGAGTGCATTTAAAGTTTATTTGCTGGGAAGATATTAGGTAATGATCCCTTCTTTTGCTGTGCAAGATCGTGTTTGCGTCAGAATCTGAACTAAAATTACATGATTCTTGTTACTCTGACTGCTTCCATAGTTTGGTAGAGAATGAATTAAAAAATGTAATTTCCATTTTTACAGTTTAAAGATAGTGTCAATACTTCTCCCCTACTTAGCCTATTCTAGTTACTGCCTATTAATCTCTGCTTTTCGTACTAAATTATAATTGCTCTTTGCAAATCCTTTCCTTCTTAGCTATTAATTTTTAAGGGTGAGCTATACCGGCAGATAGATTCCAGCAAATTCTTTACTCTGAGCTGTTTTCAGTTCTGCTTATGTTTTTTATGATAGATTGATTGTTATGCCTACATACATAGCGAAATCTTCAAAGCCTGCTCTTTCTTTCTGAAAGAAAATACAAAAAGAAATACCCCAAACAATAAAGAAAATAATTCCTTCCTATCCTGTGTCTCTGACTTCACTTGATCTTTCTTGCTTATGCTAAATAAAGCTTTTTCTACCAAGTAGTAGGAAAATTAGGATTTTATTTTTCTCCAGGTCTGAATGTATTCTTTTCTAGTCACCTGATGACTCCACTTTTTTGGAAATCTTTAAATACATCTTAATCTGAAAAGGTACACTGATTAGAGTGCTCCTTCTCTTGTTTGCAATCAGCCTGTGTTTTGTTCCCTGAACTTCAAAGAGTTGATTATATTGTGTCCTGGCTTCTTCTGGGTCTGTATTTTGATCTTGCTGATAATGGTGTAAATAGGAAAAACTTGCTTGAAATCACTGTGTCCTGTCAACAAAAATAAGATCTGACTTGGATCTTGTTAAGAGAGAACTATATTTGCTCCAAGCCTCACACTCCAGTTCTCCACTGGTTTTCTGTCTGCCTCCAAATCCCCATTGCAGAGTATCCATTTAGTGTACAAACTCGTCATAAGCTGTAAAGCTTAGCTCTAAGCTTTATATTTTTCGCACTTCTAATTCCTGTTTCTGGCACTCCTGCCTTGGGCTTGCTCTATCACCTCTCCATGCCTCTACAGTTTTTTCACCACCCCTTCCTCTCACTCATCCCTTCGTCAGAGCTCTCTCTCCTGAGCTACTTGGCTACTTCAGCTGTTTGATTCCCTAGAAAGTGGTTGGATTTGATGATCTTAAAGGTCTTTTCCAATCTAAATGATTCTACGATTTTATGATTCTAAATGACTCCAGATCTCATTCATCTTTCTCTTTTTACACTGAGTCTTCTTGCTGTTACTAATCAGGACATTATCTGCTGCATGAAATGATGGCTTGCAATATATTTTTCCCTGTGGGTCATAACACTGGACAAATAATATTCCAGAAGCAGCATTAGAGTTTCCTCTTGTTTGCTCCTGGTTTGTTTTTTTTTTTTTGACACCTTGTGGGGAGAATTGAGATGGGGGTTTTGTGAAGATAAGATGATCCTTGCTGTGGTTTACAGGCAACTCCGAGTGAGATAATTTAGATTTCGAAGACTTTATCTTGACATGACTTTGTGTTTGTGAATTTTGTGTCCATAAACACCACGTGACCAGCTTATATCGTGGGACTTGAGTGTTTACACAATTTGTTTTCCTGACTTGCTTCATGGGCAGTTCCAACCCGCAATGCAAATAGATCTCCAATGTGTTTGATGTGGCCGTGGCTTTGGTCATTCACTGAGGTGAGATTTTTTTTTAAGTCTCTGGAGAAAAATGTTTCTTCTGTGAATCTTTATTGGTCATGACAGTAACCAAATGATTGTTTCCTAGACAGAGCTGCCTGACACTACCTCTCTTTTCCAAGAGCACAGGTCTCAAAATTCTCCTCATTAAGTGGTTGTAGCCACCATCACCTCATCACAGCCCACCTGCTCACCACCTTTTAACACAGTTGACTTTCTTCTGACCAGTCACTGCAAGTGTAGGCATGGAAAGGCTGCACCAAGAAGCATTCATATTTTTGTTGCCTCTTAATGACATTTGGTAACCATGACTCTAACCAGCAAGAGGAAGAGAGCAGTGGAGAACTTTAGAGAACTTCAGCACAGAGCAGTGTGGGACAAAGGGTGTCTGTTTATTTCCTGGAGATGCTTCTCTAAAAGAAAAGCATTATGAGAAAAAATCCATTATCTATTGAGAATCAGACATCATTCAGAGAAAATGGAGTAATGCAATTTTCCTATGCCTTTTTAATAGAAGCAAGCAGTGGAGATATTTTCTTAGCTCCATGAGACATTCAAATCCTTTCATCTATGTTGCTGGGATAATGGCATTTCATGGGTCCCTGAGGGTCCTTGGCCTTATCCCATGCCTGGCAATGCAGTGGAGACTTTCAATTATCCAAGCACAAGGAAAAGGTTTGTTTAAATAATGAGGAGTAGCATGAGGCCAGTTATGTAGATTTTTTTAGACTGTTATCTTGCAAGACCATTTGTTTATTAATGGCATTCAGCTTAAGTGTTCAGTGGTCAACCCTGTGAGACAGCAAACATGTTTGGGATCTGCGTTCATCTGGAGCTGCTGGAGAGGAGAGACATCTCTGGAAGGACCATGGGGGAAATGGGTAGTTGTAAGTTTTGAAGTTTTGTACTGTGTGCAGCTTGAATGTTCAAAGCAAAGTGAAAAATGCCATCATTACTGATCAATGAGACTGTATTTACAACGTTTGTGTTCCCCCATTTTCCTGGGAGAAAGGCAGTAAGAAGTTCTTGGAAAACTCTAGGGGAAGTTCTAGCCTCACTGGAAGAAATGGGAGTCCTCCCAATGGCTTCATCTTTATGGTGAGACGGCATTTTCCCTAACACCAGTGGTCGGAAAGCCTGGTGCCTGGTCCAGGTAGGTCCCCCAGGATCTGCCTTAGATGTCTCCCTGCAGCGGGGGCTGAATGCCCCGTGGAGGTGCACGGCCTCCCGCTGACTGTAGGGGGCCAGCTCGGACTAGGCACCTCATGGTTGAATGGCAGATGGGGGAGAGGAGGCCTGCTTTCACCAGCTGGGGCCAGATCTTCAAAACAAATCTAACCCCTAAAGACCATGCCCGGGGGATCTTCACAGCTGCCTAAGCAGGTTAAAAGCCTGTGCTCCTTTGAAATCAAAGAACCTATATAGCTGCTTTTCAAAATTCACTGATTTTCAATCAGCATTGTATGGATTTACAAGTTTTGTGTTTTGTGGGGTTTTTTAAAATCTGGTTTTAAATCATTATTTCAGCCATGAAGCAGCGGGCAATATTTCCCCTCAAGAAATTCATCCCCAAGTCCACTGATATTAAGACCTTTTCCACATGATCATTTGCCTTACTGAAGACCTCTCTCGTGATAGCGTTGATTGCTCTTTGGCTGGGAAGCATAAAATTAAACAGAGAAAATACTGAAGGGAACTAATGTCTGAATTTGCTGGGGTAGAAGCGGGCAGAATTCTTCATTTGTTCCATGTCACTAGATTAGCTTGATGCTGAGGACCCTTCCCTCAAAAAACCAAACAAACAAACAAAACAAAACACTCAAACAAAAAACCAACAAAACCCCCAAAACTCCAAAAACCTAAAATCTGAAACTGTATTATAAATGGTGGCCACCTGGCTCAACTCTGAGTCTTTTCTATATAACTATAAACAATTCTTTTGAGGGTGTTACCTTATGAAAGAAATAACCCAAAATGTGTGATTTCTATTGCTGATTACAGTCTCACCGCAGATAACTGGGACACAGAGATCCACATTTGGTTATATCCAGATGACAGACTCCTGAATACCTTGGACTTCTTCAAAAATGTTGACTAAATCACTCAAGTGCTGCAAGAAAATTTGGGAGGTTTGGTTTGGGGAGGAAAGGAGGAATACTTTCCCATAACTGTTCCTAACCATATCTATCCTATGATTTAAATAACGTCCTTCCCCCACACCCTTCCAGATTTTTTGTGAGTGGTAGACAACTTTTTTCAACATTGAGGTACTAGTATTGAAAATTGCAAATGTGGTGGGATTTTTTTTTTTAAATGTCATGTGGGTTTTTTGTAGCTGAGAAATACTGAAATGCATACTGAGTCGATGCCACTTATATATCAGTCCAAAACTATCTCGCTTTTCTGATTGTTTAATTTGGAAAAGATAAGCACCTTGCCTGGTGTCTCCTCACTTTACTGGAGTTGGCATTGGTGCAATACGGAGCCTTGACGAGGATCACAGCTCTCCCATTCCTCCGGCGGGGTGGGAGCAGGAGCAGCCCACAGAGCAGGCTCAGGCTTCCTCAGCGGTGGTAGCAGAATTCAGAGGTGGATGGTGGTGAGAATGAAATCTGTGGTAGCGGTTAACTCAGCCTCTAGAATAACATCTAAGAATATTGGTGAAATTTTGGGGGTGTTTGTCTGAAAGAGGTGTCAGAGGACTTTGTGGGCACTCTCTGTGGTACAAGGGACCAATTGGTTTTAGGGTTTTTGATACTGCTCCTCATTTTCTTTCTGCTCTAGAACGGCCATAACCTCCCACTCCGTCCCACAGCCCTGAAGGAAGTATCCCTACTAACATCTTGGACAGCAAGAACAGCCCATCCCCATCCGCTCAGGCATACGCAATACAGGCAGTCTGAGACCTGAGCCAAATTTTTCACGGAAGGTTTCTGTGAACGTACGTTGAATAGTCTGTAAAGGAGACTGGAAAGGAGATCAGTTAGCCACAAAAACGCAATGTTAGTAACCTCTTTGATGGGATAATTCTGCTCGGGTTGCATGTGTAGGTTTCCAGGTGTGGGGCCATGGCTCACCTGACAACTGACAGATGAAGGTTTGGTCAGGAGATGTGGTGGGGCTTTGGCTGCGGTCCAAGCAATGATCTATGGCGTGGCATGCAAGCAGCCAGTGTAGCCAGGTAGATGGCTCTGCATGTCACTGCTCAGCCTGTCCCTTGGCCACTCCTGCATGCTGGGCATTGCTGTCCTGTTCAGACACCGCTGTAAATCTGGCTGCTACCTTTGCTCATTCTTTAGCAGACACTCTCCTCATGAACAGGTTGTACCGCCTGTGGTTTCTTGGCCAAATTACAACCCAGACAATCCCTTTGGTGCTTTCAAATAAGTAAGTTCTCTTCCATCCCATCTCAAAATTTGCCACATAGTCTTTTTCCTTCTGGTAGCTCTCTCCGTCTGAGTTGGCTGAGTTTCAGTAGTGGATGAACAAAGTACTTCTCCAACAGGCGATCAGCTGGCATCAGCCAAAGCAGCTCTGCTCATTATAATGGAGTTTTTCTTGCACCAGCGGATGATCTCACCCAGGTTCCCTAAAAGCACCCGGGGTGCAGGTGATGAGAACACAGTATTAGTTCAGTGCTTGCCGGCGCTTGGGAAGATCCCCACCAGAGCCATCAGGATAATTTTTACGAGCAGCAAGCCTTTTGGCAAGGCTTTGCCTTATGGGAGAAATTGGTCAGGACAGTCTCCAGCTGCAGCCCTGGCGCTGGTCCTGGGTCAGCCGCTGGAGTACGACAGAGTTGCCTGTGCAGGTTCGCTTAGATTGAAAAGTAATTATTGCTGCTGCTCTAAACTGCCTCTAGGAGTACAGCCTTAATGGTTATTTGTACTGTAATAGTGCCTTCAGTTTCACAAAGCTGTTAAGTGCCTCACTGTTATGCTCTGTTCATACAGCTACTAGGAGACCGTCACTGCCCCACTGCCAGAATAAAGACAAATTCTGTGAGCTGTGCAGTTAATGAAGCTTCGATTCATACAGATTTGAAGCCTATACGTCTATCCTTTTCCAAAATGCTCCCTTGCTCCCCAAATCCTTACAGTCCCTCCTGTTCTTGCTACAGGAACACCATTTTCTCTCTACAGTGACCTCCTCTCCTTTCCTTAACCCCAGCCACAGTCGAGCCAGAGGCAGAGCATACCCTGGCTGTGTTGGGGACGGAGGCAGCACATAATCTGGCTGTTTCAGAGCTGCATGCATGGTTTGGTCGAGCAGCACGCACATGCTGAATGCTTAGCAAAATGCCATACTGAAGAAGGAGCTTCAAAGCTTCCACCAAAGCTTGCCTCTGGTGGAGGCACTAGTTTGGCTTTCTTTCCTTAAGCTCAGAGAAATATGATGCAAGCAGCTTTTCTGCCAGGGAGGGTGTTTGATGGCATTAAGAATGATCAGGTTCAATATAGCTTGATACTTATTTAAACCATCTTAAGGCCTCTACCCAACTTTTTTAGCAAACAATCCCTCTGTGCCTCTGACCTTCTGATTTGCGTGTACTTCAGGACTGTAACAGGAATGTTTTACTAGGGGAAATGGAGCACTCCTAAGCTGTGGAAGACACAATAACAAAGTATGTGCAATTAGTATGTGTAACAATATCCCTTCCAAGTACCTTTATCGTCATGTACCTAATCACCTTCTCTGCTACAGCTGCAGATGTATTGTAGTCTCTTAAAAATGTAAATTAAATAATCCACTCCGCTGACGAATCTGTTGCACAGGTTTAGCATACTGATGGAGAGGATTTCACGTGCATCACAGAAACATTTTTCTTACAACATGCACCTGGTCCATTACCAAGTCTTGAAGAGAAAAGCCTCTATGGTGGGATCCCTTTGGTCACCATGAGCACAAGCTCCATCTCAGTGGCTTTGCTTTCATTCAACTGAGTTGTAGTCTGAGGATCAAACATTGTGCCCAGCCCCTGAGGTCTACACATATGTTTATTAGATCAAGCCCTCTGTGGTCTCTGAATGTCTGTGGCAGTGTAGTCTAATGCAGAAAGATGAGTTTAAGAGCCTTTTGATCTTGGATTCCTATTGGATCATCTCTGACTTTAGTCAGTATCTTTGAGTTTTGGTATTTTTCTGCCTGACTGTAGATGCTGTCTAGTAAGAAGTGGATTTCCTAATCTTCCTGCATAGTTACTGAGGTAAGAAAAGACTTGATTGTTCTTCTGAAATTGCTTGTCTCTCTGTTGTCTCTGTTGGGAGCCTACAGCAACTGCAATCCTCGCTTAAGTACCTAAACATTACATTGGGTGCGTTTAGACTTGACTTTCATTCTCTCTTTGGTTACAACATTTCACCTCTAAGGAACAAAAGATTTTGCTGTGCTGCAGTGCTAATTCTGTAGCATGTCCTTTAGGAGAAGATGAAAGGCAGAGGAGAACAACAGCGATCAGAGAATGAAAAGGGAAAGCATGGTTGCTAACAGCAGAAAAATAACTTCCTCTCCCCATCCTGGGTTGTCAGCATGCCACCGGCCCTCCCTACCCACTCACTCCTGCCTTGCTGGCTGCGTTGGGCAGCAGTTGCCCCTTCTTTTTCAGTAGGGCTATAGAAATCAATCCAAGTAAGAAAAGGAAGAGAGCTAACGAAATGATGAAGAGACATTGGTGACAGTTAGTGGGTGGAAGGGAAAGTGTGGGTGTGAATGCTAGAATGAGAAAAAGAGAAAGATTGCTTTTCAAAAACAGGAAAGAGCTGATAAATAAGCCTGAGTAAGGCCATGAGTACAGGAAAGAGCAGTGTAGAGATGGATAGCACAGATCAAACACAGAAGAAAAAAAATGCAAATGAAGAATGAATAAGAAGAGTAAGAAAAGAAAAACGAGTCTGGATGAGTTAATTTTATTTATACTCCTTTAAATATAAAGAAGTCTTTCCCTGGAGACATTCTACATCACAGTTAAAAAAACCAAAAAACAAAAAACCAAACCAACAACAAACCAACCAAATAAGTGATGCCAGTCAGATGAGAAGGACAACTCGCGCTGCCTGCCTTCAATCCTCGGGACAAACATATGCAAATAGCTCTAAGCCTAGAAATCCTGCTGCAGAAATCCACTTCTGCCAAAAGTCCTGCAGTTGTAGTAGAGAGATTGCAGCACGGATAAACACCCTTCTAGGGATGCCAGGCATGTATCCCACTTCATCTTCTGCTGCTTGCCTCCTTTTTCAGGTAGACCTATAAAAATGATTCAGAAGAAGATGAGGGAAGATATACACAAGAAATCAGCCCTTCAATAGAAAGCAGTGGCTTGTGGTTGGGTGTGTTTATCTCAGCTCCCTGGGGTTTCAGAGGGCTCTCTCCTCCCCCTGCTCCAACCCTCTCTTGCTGCTGCTCTTCCCTTGAATGAGTGTTAAGCTACTGCTGCAGATCTTTTTAAACACTGAGGTGAAACAACCTGCCTCTGTCACTGTTGCCTAGTTTATGCTTTTCCTAGGACCCTTTGAATTAGCCAGAGCCGGACTCTTGAACTAGCTGGGGCTTACTGGCAATTACTCTGAGGGAAGGATTGATTGCTTACCCAATCTGCCGTCATTCCAAATCAAACTGGGCAGGGGGAAGAGAGACTATTTTCTCATCAGGTAACAGTGTTTGACTGAAGATAAGCAGAAACAATAAAAACTAAGCTATAGCTTTTCTGTTTCATGAAAAGAAAGTAGCCTTTCCCACCAACTTTTGCTAACTGCAGGAGTTCTGCTCCACACAATTACCTCCTTAATTACCTGCTCCAGAGAGACTGTGAGCATCTGCAGATGCTTAGAAAAGCATCCCACCGAAAAAGGAAATAATGGCAGGGAAGAGGGAAGGAAACGGCACCCTCTTTCCTCTAGAGGAATGAAGAGAATGGGCAGAATTTTGTAACTCTTGGTAAGACGATGAGGGAAAGACGAAAACTAAATACCACCCATAAAAAATAAGCAAGACAAGCACAGAAGCACAAATTAAAAACTAAATGACTCTGATCTTGCCAAAGGCCTCTCATTTAGTGGTATTTAGCTTTAGAAAAGCTAGAGGGAGTCTAGAATAGGAGGATAAGCCAATCCAGAAGGCATACAGCATCTCTCCTGATATCAGCAGAAGATGATCTACTCTGAGGCATGTCCCAGGTTTACCTACGGTGATGAGCTGATGGCCATAGCAATCCAGCTAGATGTTTGTTTGGTCTGGTGGTGATGTGTTAAAACCCCTGACTATGGCAGGGGAACTCTGCTTGTTCTCCTTGTCAGCAAGCTGCTGGTCCTCTCCTAGATAAGGAGCATGCACTTCAGTATGTGCTCAACCTTACAACATATTAAAGAGTACGTCTCCCAGGTATTAAAAAGCAAACACCAAACAGGCTTCTGTTTACCCACTAGATCCTCCTCTTGAATCTTACAAGTCCAGTTTAAAAGATTGTCCCTACATCTTCTGAATGAGCCTGGTGAGCTGATTTGGGGAAGAGAGTGACTCCTAAGTATAATTGCTATGGTTGGTGTGACTGATCAATGCCTTTCAAAAAGATAGGAAGCTCAGATTGTGTGTGACATGAATGGGAGCATATTGACAAGTTCCTCGTACTTGGCTTCAGTCTTGTTTCTTGCAATAAAGACGTGTGATAGTCAAGTTGCTGTTAAGACTCTCCCCACAGAGTTGGAAGCTTGGGGTCCTCGATTTGGGCAGATGTGCTTGGTGTATACAAGCTGCTTGGAAAGGATGGTCTGTAGGTCGTTGTGAAATAAAGTGTGAAATCGAGCAAGTGGCAGCACTAAGGCTGGTGGGAGTCTGCTACGCTGGAATTCCCAGACGCTCATTTTGTGGGCCAGCGTCATCTGCAAATATCCTCACAGATCCATGTTGATGCCATATTGATGCAACTTGCATCCTAGCTCAACATATCAGATTGTGTCGTAGGCTACACAGTCCAGGGAGGCAGCCATGGTTTTATTTAGTTCCCTCTCTTTCCCCCCCTCCGCTTCTTTAATGAGCATTCTTTGCCTGACTTTGCTGCAGTCATCCCCTCCGCTTTTCACCATGCCTTATGTATTGTGCCTTTCAATCTAAGAAACCATGAGGACAAGCAGCTAATGTTGGCTTTTATTTTCATGAGCTGTAAGACATTCTTGTCTTCATCTATTCCTTTGGATTGGGCTGTGGAAATTTTGTACTTATGCCACATTTCTTCTTTTCCTTATGATTCCTCTAGTCTTTATTTTTGTCCTCTTTAGTGAGGATGAACAGTGAGCCCTTCTGTCGATGTGCGTCTGGTTTTGTGCTGCACCAAACTTCTTTGCAAGGGTCCCTACTTCCATATCATTTTAGCATGTATGTTATTTAGCTGATTTCTCTCCAAATTGCAATTTGCACTGCATTTGTCCACATTAATTTCTGGATTGTGTGTGCAGATAAGGAGCTGTACACAGTTTGGTAGATACAGAATATAGGTGTTTTTCTAACCACAGATGGCTGAATGGGAGATTTCCTTAGAGATTGCTTCAGGAAACTTTGAATGTGGTCTGTGGTGACACTGCATAAGATGCAGACAACATACTGAGCTCTAACAGAGTTGCTGCAGCCTCCACTACTGCAATTACTAAGTAGTCTTGGCATGTCAGTCACTGTAAACAGGGTAAGCTTGGTGTGGATGAGACCAAAGTGAGTCCAACTGCTAATCAGTACACTGAAGTGTACCCAGGATCTTATCACATATGCTGTAATTACCAGCTAGGAGGAATCAAAAGTGTTGACAGTGAACTGAATCAACTGAATACTGATAACTGTGGATATGGATATAGCTGTGTATTATAAATGTTGGCCTTGGAGCCGATATTGAAAGTGGAGCTACAACTCAACATTTGAAAGTACTGAGCTTTTGAAAATACTGTCTGAGACATAAGACTGGCAATAAGGGAGCAAATTCAGAGCTAGGTGACAATTGGTATCTGATACCTAGTTTCAATCTCCTAAATTACAACTGACAGAAAAACGCTGTAGCTGAACCAGTTAGGTAAGGCCTGACTTTGCTGGTACATAGAAATAGTCTGCATCTGACTGTTGTCATGGCAGTCACAGCCTTCTCCTGTCAGTTGCCCCAGCGTGCCTCTACCTGTGCTGGGAACTTTAGCCACTCCTTCTCCTGAAGTCTATAAAATCTGTACAAACTCAGCTTCTCATGATGATCTGTGTCTTTCTCATAACTCCACATACCCATCAGCTAGGTGGTTTGCCCACTGAAATCATAGCTGTACCACTGGGGCACATCCATGGGGAGATGGTCCTACCACCCCAAGGATGCCTGTTCTCTGCTCTGCCACTGCCACCACTCTGAAGACAGGACATGTGCATGTGAAGAAGAGCATCCCTGCCCAGGTATGGAGCTTCCCTGATGGGAGGTCTGACAAAGCCAAGGGAATGGCCACTCGTGACTTTTTTCCTTGCAGAGACGAAGAAAAGTAATTGCTGAGAAACTGAAGAATGAGTAGTAATACTAAGAAGAACAAGCAAGTAAAACAGATGCTTATGAAGCAATAACACTTTACCCTATGCCAGCAGAAGAACGAAACCTCTTTTGTGTCATAAAGCAGTGACGAACTGACCCTGGTAGGAAATGAGGTTGTGCTCCCTTCCCTGTTACTTGTCATGGAGAAGGAGAGAGAGAGATGTGCAGAGCAAGCTGAATACAGGGGAGAGCTAAGCTGTGGCCTGCCTCTGGCTGAGGGGAGGGTCTTGAGCCCATGAAGCACAACCGTCTTCATCTCACGGCTATTAAAACTGTGACAGTCTCAAATTACCACAGTATCACTGTCTGCCTCCACATGGCATTTGGGTTCTCGTGAATTGAAAGCTGAAGTCAAAGTACTAAAAAAGGCTGCATAACAGTATCAGGCTACTGTGCTGGCTAAGCCCAGGTACTTAAAACAGTGTGGGTATTTCTGCTGCTATGGGATCGCTGGATAGGGATTAGCCTAGTGCAATGCAAGTTACCAAAAATCAGGAATGTGGCTTACTAATGTAGAAATAAAAGCAAGTCTCGGACTGGCTTTCTTTGGGGCAGAAGGGGTGACTCGTTTAAGTTAGTTGTGTGATGTCAAAGACCACAAGAGCTGGCAGGCTTGAAAAATAAGGGAAAAGAGGGTAATGGCTGGTTGCCACAGGAGTAAGCACTATAGTATTCCTAACGTCATGAGAAGAAACTAAACCTGCTGGTATGCTGGCGTAGATGTTTTAATCAAAGGGGAGTTGCACGCTCTCAGCACCGGGGTGGGGTGTGCTCTTTGACTGATGGATATTGAGAAGGATAATTCTCTAGCAGCTTCCAAGGAAACAGAGGTGAAATTGAAGTTTGCACTGGGAGATCAAGCTGTATTAAGCAATAAAATTCGCTTTGGCTTGCACTTCCAAACGCGTGCCTTCTGCAATCGCTAGCACTGGCTCACAGATCAGTGAGTTACAATATGGGCGAGTGTGCGCTGGGGCTGTGTGGGTGCCGTTACAGTGAATTATTTGTTTCTCTCACAATCCATCTCTTTTTCCAAGCGCTAAAGCTAACAGCAAATTAACAAAGAGTGACAACAAACTATCTGGCATGTCTCCAAACCCCTCCCACCAGCAATAACTCATCATGACTTTATTTTGGGCCAATATTTCCTTCTTGTTGAAAAATTGGCCTAGTATTCACTTTAGTTCTTTGACCTATGACTTAAAAAGCAGAAGCCTTGGCACACTACTTGTTTGTATGAGACCTGGCACCTGATGAAGAGCTCTCCAAACAAAACTCTGTGCCTACGTAGACAAATGATACAAGTCTAATTAAATCCTCTCCCGCTTCCCCTCTTAATTTTTTTGATGCGGTTTATTTAAAATGAGGGATTTATTGATTTCTCTTCATATTAATTAGATTAAAATGCAGTGGGCATTTTCCTCTTTTTTTTTTCCCCAGGGGTATTATGCAAGCCTCATCTAGATAATATCCTCCCTGCTCAGTTCCTTTTCATATATTGGCTTGAATTTTTCACCACCTCTGTGCTGTAGATGGCTGCACTCTCCACTGGGTCTTGCATTTCACTCCGAGTGGTTGCAACAAGTGTCTGAAAGCATATGCAAAGAAATATTTGTGCTTCAGCGAACTTGATTGCTGTTCAAACATCAACTAACCATGCTGTTTGTTTTAAGACACTATTGTTAACATGACCCCATTAACTACAAATTCGCTTGTTATGTTCTCAGAAATCTGAACAATCAACAAGCAAGGACCATGAACTCTGGAAAAGTGCACCCTCTTTGCACCAAATAGGGAGGGAAAACAGAAAACAGAGTACTCCAGGTGATGTCAGGAACGGAGAAGGTCCCCCCTCAACCAAATAATTTTCTGAAAATCTTCTTTGTGAAATATTAAAACTTTTTTTTCTTTCCAGGAAACTGGAAAAAGAAAAAAAATAGCTTTCATAACAAAACATGACTTAATCTCTACAATGCAAGAGAGAGAGAGAAGGGGGGAAATGGGAGAAAGCAATAAAGGGGATTGATGAAGAAACGAGGAAAATGCTCTGTCTTAAGAGATGAAAAGAAAAGATGTAGGCATGGGGTCAGAGGTTTCCAAGCTTGTGAAAATTTCGCTGTAAATGGCTAAAGATAGGGAGGAGCAAGCTGTCTTTGTTTCTTTTTTTTCACTGAAAACAGTCATAGTGAGACTCAGTGAACCTGACTGAAAAATGCAGCAATACTTTCCATGAAAATTGTCTTTATTACAATTTAGTTTTCCAGAAATTCTGTTGATCTGACCTGTACAATTGGTGGGCGGTGGAAAACCAGAAAGGCTCCTCCCACATCCCCCCCGAATGCTATCAAGACCTCCAAAATTTCAAAAGCAACAGTGGTGGTGGTGTCAATGTGGTAACTCACACCGTCCAGATGGGTCTTTCTAAATACATTTATGCTGCATACATCACTGTAGTCATTGCACGTGTTCTCATTCTGCTCTAGACGCTGCAGCTTCTTATAATAACCATGTGCTATTTAGGATTGTGTTAAGTGATATGACTTACATGTATCACACGTCAGTGGTTCTTCTGTTCTTTTCCACAGCAAGATACTTGGACAGTGAGAGATATCCATATATGTGTTACATACATCGCATGAGGCTGTTGGAAAGCCTCTCACAGACAGTGCAGACTGTGGAGTTGGTGGTTTGAAAAAGGCTTAATTTTGTCCTAAACTAGACAGAAATTTCCCTTTCCTCAACAGAGGAAAATCTCTGGACTGGAGGAACAACGCTCTTAGTGGTCTGCAGCCCAGAGCCTTACAGGAGGCTGATCAGATGCCCTGAAGTACCTGTAGCATGAGTGATTAGGGTTTCTTTCTTTTTTCCATCCAGCAAATATTGCAGAATGAAATTCTGTCTCAGTTGTGGCTACAGCAAAAATTAACTGTGCTGTAGACACTGTTGAAAGCCATTCTTAGCCTGACTACTATAAACTACCTGGATAAATCTATCCAGTTCATCTACTGAGATACTGAGCAGCCTCAGAAAGAGATTTGTTGTGATCCTTCAGCATCATTCCTCTTTATTTAGGTTGTCTCTATTCTTTACTATCTTGCAGTTTTCCTATGCTGTCGTATATATCAGTATAAACTGTTACACCATGGAATGCCTGGGATGATGGTGCCATGAATAAATTAACAACATGAAAATACACAAGGAAAGGTGCTTATGGAGAACTTGCCTTGCACCAACTAAAAATAACATGGAGCACAGTGCTGGGAAGAGATAGCAAGATGTTGGTAGTATAGTTAGAGCAAGCCTAATCTAATCTGAATTTTTCTCTGGTGGAAAAGGGAAGTCATGTGGATTGTTTGTCCTGGCAACAAGCATGGTCACAATATGGATCCATGCTAGAACTATAACTGTTCTATGTAAAGGCATTTCTTCTTACCACTGAAGCTTTTTCGAACATGACAAATTTAGAGTTGAGTCCAAACTGCAGAGTTTGTGCTCCCTTTCTATGCAGATTCCATTATCACAAAACAAGTATAAAATAAGGTAAACTTCAAGTTGGAAATATATAATCTATATGTCTTAAAGCCCACCCCCCCAGTCTGAATGAGACAATGTTCTCCCTTTTAGCCAAATATCCAAATTATTTAACCCACCTTCGACCTCAGTAAAGCACCCGTATCTTATGATATTGACTTTGTCTGCATTACTGTGAGGCTACTGCTTTGAATAACATCTTATAGAAATTTCTAACTTTCTTGCTTGAAGACTTCTATCCTGAACTTTATCTTTGGCTAGTAGCTGATCAACAACTATTATTAGTATGGGATTAGTTGGAAAGAGTCCAACAGATATATTTCATCTTCTCAGATCACCTCAATGGTTAAATCTACCTTTCTGCAGCATTTAAAAGATTTTCACATTCCACTTCTTCTAAGCATGCCCAGTCCCTTTTCTTATCTTTATACAACAGTGGCTATAAATTGTACAAGTCAGATCAATAAAAGGGGATTTTGAAGAAGGGTGAAAATAAATGTCAGGCTTCGTAATTTCTTCAAGACATCACTATCTTTATTACTGTCACACCAACACCTTGCTAAAAATAAGGAGAGGTTAGAAGCCAGAGCCAAATTCATTTTCAGAAATGCCCTTTTCGGGTGTTCCCAAGGAAATATTTGAGACTGATATTATGCACAACCACTATACCAAGTTATATGCCTTCAGAAACTCAGAGAAGGCAAGTCTTCTCCAGGCTTCCAGCCCAAAGGGTTCACGACATTGTCACTCTGAAATCCTCTGTGAGCTTTTCATGCACTCAGGCCCTCTCAGGGGAGGAAAAAGTTGTCTGATCTTTAATCTGGGGAGTAAAATTGCTAGTGTTTCCATTGGATTTCCATGTGTGTACACACCTGCTGGGGCCGAGCGAGGGGATTAAGGAAGAGGGAGACAGACATTTCTCAGCAGTGCCCACTGACGGCGCAAGAGGCACTGGGCACAAGTTAAAACACACAAAATTCCACCTGAACACAAGAAAACACTTTTTTCTTGTGAGGGTGGTCAAACACTGGTGTAGGTTGCCCAGAGAGGTTGTGGAGTCTCTATCAGTGGAGATATTCAAAACCTGACTGGACATGGTCCCGGGCAAATTACTCTGAGAAGGTGTGGTTGGATGAGGTGTTCTCCAGAGGACATCCAGTTGCAAGGGGCTGAGGACCCTTCCAGCCTCATCCATTTGGTGTCTGCAACTTCATGTTGGACTGCATGACCTGCATATATCTTGCAGATGCCTCAACACATTGAAAGGGATGGTGCATTTCAGCATCCCTAAACCTATGTTATTGCTGTATCAGAAGGAAATTTCCCATTTACCTGCGAGTCTCCTTTCACATGTCCATGGAACCTTTTTCCTTTGGAATATGCCGTATATAGACCTTAACACTTGCAGGGCTTATGTCTGAATGCACAAATATAAAAACGGGGAGGGAAGGGAAAAATCTTGCTGGGCTGCAAGCTTTATTGTGAGCTATAGCTTCCTGCAGTGATCAATGAAAGTAGAGGGAAGCCTCTTCCTGTTACGAATTACCAGGTCAAACCCTTCATGTGTGAAGACCAAAGCTGTTGAGAGAACCTGCAGAGGTTATATTAGAGTTATGGATTGGAATCCTTTGTGTGACAGCTTGATACCCTTAGGTTTACAGAGGCAGCTAATTTATTACATCAGGATTACATTTCTTTGCATGCTCTTTGTGATCCAACTGTTGAGATGTAGTGCAAATGCATACTTTAAAATCTTGTATGAAAGATCTCAGCTCATTTAAGTGCTCTCTTGGTAGTTGCTCTATCTTTTAGGGAAGATAGGTTGCTGTATGTAAGTTTTTGTTTTGAAGTGCCCTTGCTATACCTTTGTTAGAGGCTTTATTATGGTTTTAGATGTGGTGGGATAAAATAAAGTCAATCAGTCTGAAAGAAAAATGAAGGCTACAGAAACAGTGCTTACTGGAGCCTCCTTTGTGAGTTCATGCCCGCAGCTCCGGTCTGGGGCACTGCTGTGTTCAGCAGCCTCAAGGGACTGGCACCCAGCCCACATGCTGCTTGTACAATACCAGGGCTGTGGGGATGTAGAAAGCATCCCCCGTGACGCAGAGGGTGATTTGGAAATGCTTAGGGAACCTAATGCCTTCTTTAGCTTTAGCATTAATCTTTCTCTGCCCCAGCTAGGCCACTCTCTCTGGTGCATTTACAGCAGCCTTACCTCAGCTCTAGAAGTACTCCTCCCTGCACTGCAGTGCAAGGGGCTACACCCACCTCCCTGCCGGGGTTGGGCCCGTTATACGGTATTGCTGAGCTCGCAGTGGCACTAATCCCTTACACCCCACACTGCAATCGTAATTTCTGCATTGTCACACATGCAGCCCTCACTTCAGGTCATCTGAACCTTGATACATATGACAGGCCTTCAAAACAAGCCTTCAGATAACATCATCAGACAACTTGCGTGAATAATTTTTTTGAGAAAATCCGATGCATGAGGACTATTAATAAGGAGAAACAAAGACAGAGACAGGGAAGTGAGGGAGGCATCAGAGACAGACTGGGGGAGGAGGATGGCTCCAAAGTAAACCTATGCCACCCACGCTGCCAAATTGTTTGTTTTAAGGAGAGGCTGAAGTTTAGCATGCATGAAAGCATAATACCCTGTCCACCTCAATAAAGAACACTGTTATCTCAAGTAGACAAAGTTGGAGGGAATTCAGCATGCAGCAAGCCCCAAAAATTGTCTGAAAGTTAAACATAGGTGGAAGAGCCAAGAAAGCCAGAACTGATCAGAGCAGACTGAGCTTAAATAAGAGTTCCTAAGCAGAGATGCGATGGCTACAGGTACACAAGGAGAAACAGTAAAGAGGTCAGGGATGGAGTATCACTGTTAATGAGTGAGGACAAAACGAGGAATAATGGGCTCAGCGTGCAGCTGGACTCAAAAGGCAACTATGAAAATGGCACCGTATCCAGGAGGTCTCTTTTTTGTTTGTGATGTTCAAATGACTTTCACAGGCAAACCACTGCAGAGCAGGCTTTAACAGTGAGCTCATGCGGGCCTTCTTTCTTGTCTAGGAGGATGTATATGCAGCAGAGACTCCCTTTGCAGGGGAACATCCCTGCTTTTCTCCTTTTGCTGGTACACTGGAACTGCAGGAGGACAGGGGGTGCCCTGTCCCCCAAACCAGCACATCGCAGGGGTGTAGACAGAGGAAAATGCAGAGGCTGTGGGAAGAAGAAAAGCAAGGCGAAGGGGCAGGGATATCAGAGGGAGGGAAGAGAGGAGGCACTGGTTAGGAAGGGTGACCACGGGAGGTGAATGGAGGGAACTGGACCATGTCCAGCCCACAGCAGCCCAGGAATGGGGTGGGTCCTGTTTGTGTGTGCCCATTGCGGTGATCTGGGGGGTGAACTTGCTCTACTGAGCAAGTGAAAACGCCAGGGCTGCTGGTGCTTACAGCACAGCTGGGCACGGGTGGGCAGCACTGGACGCAGCCTGTAATGTCACCATTTCCCGACTCCTCGGTGTCCAGTGCTCCAGAGGAGGGACTTGGAGACTTCAGAGACAGGTGGTCAGAGTGCTCCTTGGAAGGTGGGCAAGCAGTGTTTCTCCTCTCAACCATTTTCGAAGTTTGGTCTTACGCTTTCTGAAAGCTTGTTTGCAACTTCAGTAACACTGAGTTTGGTTTCCTCCTATAGCAGACAATCACGTCTCGTTACTAAATACATTGATTTCTTTAAATGGAGATGGATGCTCCTTAGCTCTGCTACCCCATCTCCAGGGCTGGTAATCATTACTTTTGTGCCACCCTTAGACTATGAAATACTTTCCTTCTGTTTATGCTTAGGGACATAAACAGGTGCTTAGGGACATGGTTTAGTGGGCATGGTGGTGTTGGGTTAACGGTTGGACTCAATGATCTTAGAGGTCTTTTCCAACCTTAATGATTCTATGATTCCATGATTCTATGATTCTATGCCTTGTCCTATGATGTATTTAGAAAGTGCAATCATATTCCTTCTCAGCCCATGGTTAGCAAAACAAGCCATCCTTTTTCACTCTTTCTGATAAGTTGTAGTCTCACGCTTATCCTAGTTAACCTCCCTCTACAACTGCCCTGCTTTTAACACTCTCTCTTGTGTGCGGTGGGCAGAACAAAGCACATAGTTACAGATTAAGTCTCATTTTCGGTTAATGCAGCTTCCTGATCCTTGCTGGAGATGTCTGATGGCTTCATAAGTGTCCTTTGGACAATTTATTGAGGTTGGTGAGTGCAAGCTGAACAGGTCTCATTAGTCTGACTTCAATAGTATAAAAGACTTGAAGACAAGTTTTGGAGAAAAGAAGAATTAAATGGATAGGATAAGGTATGAAGTAAGGCTAGATTAATCCAACCTATCCTTGGTAACCGAGGCAAAGTACCACTGCCCTGTGCATATATGAAATAGTGTTGCAGGGAGAAATGTCAGGGAATTAGAGAAGACTGGGGCTGCTTCAGGGACTTGCACGGTCTGCGAGGAACTGGCTTGTGGGGAGGGAGATGCAGTGAGAATGAAAGCTTTG